>NC_060130.1:898977356-899280387 GCF_021461395.2 Schistocerca americana | reverse complement strand
TCAGTGATGACAAGAACTGTCATTATATTATACGCATAAACAGATCAGTGAGGGATATGTCCAATGCAGACAGTAATGTACAGTGTCCATCTGTTTGGGATTCAGTCTACACGAGTCTGTTCAGAATCTCATTAGTCATGTTGCCCATTCCTCTCTTAATGCTACGTATTTGTTTGTACCAAATAATCCGAAATGCTAGCATCCACTGCGAGGGACGCGAATGACAGTGTTCTATGTGTGTTTGATGCGACTCAGGTTTCAAAATATACACTCGTGAGCAACTACACTGATCGTCATAAAAAAAAAGCTGCACCCAGAGGACAAGGCGGATTTTGATCATCGTTGGCAGGCAGGTAGGTGAAGCTACACGTACCAAATGATTACATTTTCAATTTTGAAAGACCAACATTTATTGTTCCAACTGGCTAAAAATCGTACGTATACGCTGAGGTCATAAACGTCATGGGATACCTCCCAGTATCGTGCTGGACCTGCTTTTGCCCGGTGTAGTTCGCAACGCTACGTGGCATGGACTGAGCAAGTCGTTGCAAGCTCCTGCAGAAATACTGACTCATGTTGCCTCTGTAGCTATCTATAATTGCGAAAGTGTTGCCCATTCAGGATTTTGTGCTCTAACTGATCTCTCGATTATGTCTCACAAAAATTCGTTGGGATTCATTTAGGGCTATCTGTGTAGCCAAAACATTCTCTCTCATTGTCCAGAATGTTCTTCAAACCACTCGCGAACAACTGTGGCCCAGTGAAATGGTGCATTGTTCCCCACAAAAATGAAATCCATGAATGGCTGCCCGAGCGGTTCTAGGCGCTACAGTCTGGAACCGCGTGACCGCTGCAGTCGCAGGTTCGAATCCTGCCTCGGGCATGGATGTGTGTGATGTCCTTAGGTTAGTTAGGTATAAGTAGTTCTAAGTTATAGGGGACTGATGACCTCAGAAGTTAAGTCCCATAGTGCTCAGAGCCATTTGAACCAACCATGAATGGCTGCAAATAGTCTCCAAATCGCCAAACATAACCATTTACAATTAAGTATCGGTTCAGTTGGACCAGTAGGCCCAGTCAGTTGCATGTAAACACAGCCCACACTAACCACTAGCTTGCACAATGCCTTGTTGACAACTTGGCTGGTGTCTGCACCACAGTCGAACCCTACCATCAGCTCTTACCAAGTGAAATCGGGACGCATCTGATCAGACCACGTTTTACAGACTTCTAGAGTCCAATAGATGTTGTCACGAGCCCAGGAGAGGCGCTGCAGGCGATGTCGTACTGTTAGCAAAGACACTAGTGCCTGTCGTCTGCTGTAATATCCCATTGACGCCAAATTTCGCCACGCTGTCCTAACGGATACGTTCGTCGTACGTCCCATATTAATTTCTGCGGTTATCTCACGCAGTATTGGTTATCTGTTAGCATTAACAACTCTACGCAAACACGACTGCTCTCGGTCTTTAAGTGAAGGCGCTCGGCAATTCCGTTGTCCGTGGTGAGAGGTAATGCCTGAAATTTGGTATTCTCGGAATACTCTTGACACTGTGGATATCAGAATATTGAATTCCGAAATGGAATGTGTTGTGACTTGGCAAGACAGCCAAGTCACTATGCGAGGATGCCGAAAGGCACGCGTTAAGCTCACGCAGACTGGCGTGAGGTCTGGAACAGTTAAGGGAATTTATAGCAGCAAATAAAGTACGTAGTTGATGTAATACTTAACTTTAATCCATAATTGGAGAACATCGCTCTTGTTGATACATTAATAACAATCTCAATATAAACTGGTAATGGCGCCTTGCTAGGTCGTAGCAAGTGACGTAGCTGAAGGCTATGCTAACTATCGTCTCGGCAAATGAGAGCGTATTTGTCATTGATCAATCTCTGGCAAAGTCTGCTGTACAACTGGGGCGAGTGCTAGGACGTTTCTCTAGACCTGCCGTGTGGCGGCGCTCGGTCTGCAATCACTGACAGTGGCGACAGGCGGGTCCGACGTATACTAATGGACTGCGGCCGATTTAAAGGCTACCACCTAGCAAGTGTGGTGTCTGGCGGTGACACCACAGAATGTCCCATGCATCTAGCTCCAACTACCATTCCGCGTTCAAAGTCTGTTCATTCCCGCCTTGCAGCTATAATCACGTCGGAAATCTTTTCACAGGAATTACCTGAGTGCAAATGAAAGCTCCACCTATGCACTGCCGCTTTATACCTTTTGTACACGATGCTACCACCATCTGTATATGTGCATATCTCTATCCAATGACGTTTGTCACCTCAGTGAAAGTATGGCGTCGGGTCTACATGGTTGTGAATACAAGGTTGCAGACATCGCGTCATGGAGTTGAACAGGTCTCGCATGTAGTCCTCTGATATTCCTCCATCCCATGCTGCTTGCATCTGAGGACGCAGTTCTCGCAGATTGGTGGATGGAGAGGGAGTCCTGATGATACGCTCCGTGGGACCCCACACATTCTTGATCAGGGAGAGATCAGGTGATGCCACTGGCCATGGCAAAGTATCCACAGCTACAAGGCAGACTCTGGAGGTGGCAGCGGTATGACGATGAGTATCATCCTGTTGAAATAGCGCATGGGCGTGGGCGTCCAAAAACGGAAGAGCCACCGGATGCAGGATCCCATTCAGGTATCATGTGGCTGCCACGGAGACCGTTAGGAACACTAACAGTGAATGGGTGCCATAGGATATCGTTTCCCACACCACGCCAGGCTCGCGGGCTTATGATGGGAGACCACAAACCGCTCTTCAAGAAGCTCTCCACTGTGCGTCCAGAGATACACCCAGTGCTCGTCGCCTCCAAGGCGAAAGCAGAACTGGTCACTAAATATGACCCACTATCAGACTGCAGGACTCCATGTCCGTCGTTGCCGACACCAGGAGAGTCGGAGGCGACGCTGCGAGGGTGTGAGTGGAAGGCATCGTAACGGTCGGCGTGCAGCGATCCCTGCAACATGCAGCCATCTGCCAATAGTATTAGAACTGTAGTGTCGCGGAATAGTAAAGAGTTGGAAACGTGGAATATTGTCAAAGTTTCGTTTCCTGAGGCAGTAGGTTAGCCAAGAGGTAGGAGGATTGCACATATATCGGAATGGCCTGGTTACACACAACAGCCGAGAGAGAATTGCTTAGCACGCGGGTTTGTGTTAGACAGAGACTTTCGTAGAGTGCAAGACAGAGGTATAGCGTCAGCTGTACTGCATTTCACAACTTCGCGTAAGTCTGCCGTAACAACACGTAACTCTGTCGCAAGAACACCTAAGGGGCGAGTACGACAGATGAATCAGCAGTATATGTGGAACGAATGCGTTCATTACAAACGAGCATGACGTCAGGATAGGGTGGGATAGAGTACACTCCGCACTACGAGAACGCCTCTCGTGCTGACAGCGCCGGGACTCTAACCCGGAGCCTCCTACGTGCAGCGGCTTGCCGTCCACAACGAAGCCAGCCGGCCAGCCGAGCGCCACCAGCCACGCGCGGCCAAAGTACGAAGTAAGGACATTCCTTCGCTACGTCACAGCACGCGGGACTACGCAAGCAAGACTGTGCGGCCCGGAGCTGTTGTCATTGCTACGAGTCAGCGAGGACTCAGGGAAGGTCGTTGATATCACCAAGCCACATTGTACTCGGCAGGAATAAAGGTGTTATGAATTGATAATGTTCCTTTGGCGTTTCTGACGCGTCCACAGTCATTTCCTAGCATCCTGACAACTGGAGAGGTCACCGCTCGGCCTCCAGTCCACCGTAGGCGACCGGGACCACCGGGGCGCCTACAGAACTTACGCGATGATACATAGAAGGCTGAATGGCCCCTATCATTGCCATTGGATCTGATCACACATGGCAGACGGTCATTACAAACGAGCATGACGTCGGGACAGTCCGCACTACGAGAACGCCTCTCGTGCCGACAGCGCCGGAACTCCTCCTCGTGGTGCGTGTCAGACCTCCAGATCCTACAAGTTGTGCATGCAAGCCTTCCTGCATTCAATCCCGCCAACAACGGGCAATGGTGGTGTCCGTGCAACTGGTGTGGCACGCAATACGATGATAGGACCTCCCAGCCTCCCGCAGCTTCACGATGCGCCAGGTCGCTCTCGAACTCGTCCAGCTGGGCAACCTGCTATCAAATGCGTGGACATTCACGTGACGCTCTTGCGATGCTACCCACTGTCATACTGGCCAGCACCGCAATTTGGAGGCCTCTTGTATCAACCGATGGGAAAATGACGTCATGGTCCCACTCACGCTCCCTGCATGTGCGGCTGACTGTGCAAAATTAATCATTGGCATAGTTGATGGTGTGAAATATACCCACCCAGTTTCCAGTGGATGAGCATAATTTCACCTCGAGTAAACATCTCTTACACGAGAATACGTCGACCAATTTCCTGAACCATCCCCTGTTAATGAGCGTCATGCATTGCTACATGTAGTTTTCAACCTTCTTATTCCCTGCTATCAGCGGGTATCGTGCCTTAACAACTCAAGCGACGTTGTTCCATGCATCGAGCGTTCTGCTGCGGTGTTCCTGCATTTATTAGACGCGCAGTGAGCAGAGGTAACCTTGTAATGCGGCGTATCCTGTACTCTGCAAGAAGGAAATGACTCTGGATGGCGTCTCTGTGACCAGTTGATGTTGTTCAGCGTTGAATTTACGACTAATTTGCTACAACGTGGTCCGTCTATTCGTTGCTACGGTTATCATGATGCATTGCCTAAGAGGTGGAGCATCCACGATCTGGCCCAGTATAAAATGAACATGTAACGCTCCTCCAAGTCGTATGACACGCTAAACTTGTCCATTCGTCTGGCAACACGAACGCTCGCATGGCTCTAACTGCTCATCATTGTTTAGGCTACTCTAGGGAGACTGTTACGAAACATTCATTCGATCGATCTTATATTGCTCATACGTGTGGGATTCATACAAAATAGGAATAACACAGTGTATTGGAAGCGTATGGAGAAGGGCGGCAGGAATGGTCACGGGTTTGTTTGACTCACAGGAGAGCGTCGCGGAAATGCCGGAAAACCTGAACTATCTGTCAGCTAGGCTAGGTACTGCTACCGTTTAGCTCTCGCAGCTATTAATTCTGTATCCGCTGACTCTAGTTCCCCTTTGAAAGAAATAATGAACTCTGCTGGATTTATTTATTCGAAATTAGTGTTTAAGTCTTTCAAGAAATTCGTGTGATTTTTAAGGTGATATTATGTTCTGATAAGAAATACACCATATGTTCGTTAAAATCCGGACACTAATCACTATTTGTACAGAAAATTCTAGTCATGACATAGAGTATCAACAGTCGGCGAAATCCAACATGGATAAAATAACATAGCGAAATAAGCCACTTCCAGATTTCGAACCCCATCATCTTTCCTAAATCTCTCGCCGCTTAAGTTATTTAATAAAATGGACAAAACAAAAGTGTCTCCCTACTTTGATACTGCCACTTTTTGTCATGAAACAAAATAAATGAAGCTATTTCAAGCATTATATTAGGACTACATTATCTCTATCTTATTCCTGAAATTAATACAACATAATGACTTGATATCTGTTCACCATCGACCTCGAAGGACGAAGCGCTTTTAGAGGAGAGGTTGAGCGGAGTACCTGCCACCCAAAGTGTTTCCCATCTGAATCTGGTCTATGGCAGGTACTGAATTAAAAATGCAAATAATGCCTCTTCCTCTCTTACAACAATACAACACTGAAAAAAATAATTGTTTACATAACAGCTCGATGCAAATGGAAGTCCTGTTGAATTAAAATATTCTCGTTCGTCTCATGGAGGGAACTGCAGTTGGACTGCTCCAGTTTGCTCTTTCCGAACAGATATCTCCTGGTCGCATCTCTATCCGTAAATGCTCTCTCGTTTGTGACATGGCACATCACAGAGATTATTAAATTCACATGAATAATTAAAACATCGTATTTCTTAACAGCCATTCCCAGCACAAAATCGTGGCTAACTTGAGACGCAAATGTCACTAATAATTATGCTATTTATAATTAATTTCATAGCAGGTCGTCAAATTAAGTGGTCCATTCAAGACTTGATTATTTCTGATCGTTTTATTTCGTTGTCGTCAACATAACTGTAATGACATTACTTGCCACACAGCTTGCAGCTCCACAATATGACAACAAATTACCATATGCACGAATGCTTACTGTTCGTCCCCATTCAAACTACACGATTTGAATCGTATGACAATCTGCCATGTTAGTGATTCTGAAGGAGAGTTTAACACTCATTGTCTCCAGCGCACTAGCTCTTGTTGTCTTATGGATTCGCGTGGCAGTGCCTATTATTGATTCTCACACGTAAGGTCAGAGTTGAACGTTCTGTTGACATAGAGGTCCTTAGTTACCCGATACTAGCTTGGACTGGATAGGGATGCGGGACGAAGTGAGCGTGGCCTTGCTGAAGAGTCCGCCTGACAGCCACTGTAGCTGATTCAGGAAAATCATTGAAAACCTAAATTCAGATTATCCGAAGAGAATTTGAACCCCATTTCTCCTGGATGTAATTCAAATGTCAATCTTAATTCTTCCTCCTCCGGGGCGTGTAGGAAAGTGAATCATCCAGCCTCCATAGTGGAACTCCATGACCCAGGCTAGTTCACTTTGAACACTCGTGATAAATAAATTTTGATAGCCGGTATTTGGCCGGTGAGGGGAGAAGAGGTGGTACTGTACAGTTCATGATAACACTCTAGGCCGAATTCCTGGTTTAAATTCAAAAACATCAGCGCAGTGTCTCATAGAGTGAAGGTATGTAACACTATTATTAGTGATCGACCCATCAGATGGGAACATTATTCTCTGCGGCGCCTCGGGTATTCTTCGCGAAGAGTAGGCTATGTGCCGGCACTGGATTTCACCCTCCCGCTTCTGAGATAGGTCACCTCTCAGGTGAAGAGGTCAGTCGGCGTCGAGGTTGGACACGAGAGGCAGTGACGCTATAAGGCTGAGTGTGACGTATCAAAAGGTTAATGATTTTTACGGCATTCGATGCCCCACATATTTTCTCCCATGCAACCACAATATTGGCTGCTAATGGCAACAGGGGGCGGGACTGGAGGTATCCAATCGTGAGCACAGCATGAGGCTACGGAGCGTATTTGAACTGCTTAGTCGACGAGTAACTCACATCAGTGTTACAGTGCTGATGGTGTTGATACAAAGCAGAGCAAGAGCAACGGTAAACGAAGGTTCAAATGGCTCTGAGCACTACGGGACTTAACATCTGAGGTCATCAGTCCCCTAGAACTTAGAACTACTTAAACCTAACTAACCTAAGGACATCACACACATCTATGCCCGAGGCAGGGTTCGAACCTGCGACTGTAGCAGTCGCGCGGTTCCGGACTAAAACGCCTAGAACCGCTCGGTCACAACGGCCGGCTGGTAAACGAAGCAAACATTGCATTATATCTACAACAACAGTTGCCGAAGTTGACATTTCGTCAGAAAGGAACCCAAGGAATTTCGCAGAGTGAAAAGGAAGTGGCAGATGAAGTATTAGGGTTTCTGCAAGATGAGTTAGTGGAATGTGTGGTGTCGTATACAACGATGACGATACGAGCTTAACAAGTGAAAGTGGTACTGAAACAGGTCTCGACCGATGTAGTTCATCATCCTTGTTGGACAAGGAGCCAGAAATCCCGTCTCCAGTGAAACGTAGTAAAGAACAATTGTTGTCCAAGGAGCAGCTACTAAACATAATTACGTACATGGAAGATCATCCACAGCACATTAAAGAAACAATTGTCAACAGATTACGAATAAGTCCACAGCAATATGACCCTGTAGTACATAAGAAAAGCTACAGATATTCAAGGAAGGACAAGGCGCACTTGTTACAAAAACTGGTGTTTGCGCGTTTCAAAGACGATCGATACAATCTACAGGATGTGTATGATAGTGACCTACTACGTCATGCACATCAAATTGCGTGCGACATAGATTAAAATGATTTCAAGGGAAGCTATGGATGGTTGCATAACTTCAAACAGTGCTACAGTATTGGAAGACGTAAGACAACGAAATTTCAAATAAAACGTAACTTGACGATGCACAGAAAACTGCAGAATCGGCCCGAAAATTTGTAAATGAGATAAACAAACTTATCCCATCGCTCATTAGGGAATTTGTTTTCAAATCCGACCAATAGGAATTTGAAGAGGAAATGCATATGAAAGGAACCCCGATAATCAGAGGTACCGAGAGAGTTGTGTCAACATCAACTAACATCAATGCCTTAACGCACTCGTATACAATTATGCCGACTGTTAATCTGGATAGTAAATTTGATGGAAACTTATTTATTGTGCCACGGAAAGTTGGGGGTGCTTTGCCCTCTATGATTCTTTCTCGTGTGTGTGATCTTGCAAGGGCAGTAGGGAATATTTACGTCACACTAAGCAAGAGTGGAAAAATGGTCTTAGGAGAACTACAGCTAAAGTTTGAGCACTGCTTTTGGCCAATAGCTGGTCAAAATGCCTAGCTTTTGCTTGATTCCTGTTTCGTGCATAAAAATCACGCTCCTTTAGGGCAAACTATCCCTCGTGAAAAGTGTGTGACGTTGCAATTCATACCACTTGGAACTATCGGACAAATTCAACATCAGGATGTTTGTTTTCCTGTGCCTATAAAACATATTATCGCACTGTCTGCAGCTACACCATAAAGGATAGTCAGTTTCACGAAAAGCTCCACGACAGACTGTTTCGTATTCGTTTGCATGCCATCACATTCCATCAGATTTCATTACACCGTTACGCTAATGTGATTCTATATGCAGTAATAGGGGATACCTAGTTGCACGTCCTGCAAGGTTTGTGATTCCCAAGGAGTTTGCCTTCGACCGGAATGGTTCGAGCCTTTGCGATGACTATGGCGCGCCATTTTTCATTCGGTGTTTATGGTACAAGTTAATGGTTTGTTTCGAACATTTCGTGAATACGACGATGTCTATTTTGTGAAGTGTAATACATGCATCCCATAGAACTTTGATCTCTGCACCTCCCCCACACTCATTTTCTGTCGCCCTCCTGATGCACACGGTAAATCACTAGCAGCAAATATTTTTCCTGTCGCAACTGTTAACACAACACTTTCTAGCGGTCTACATCTACATCTACATTTATACTCCGCAAGCCACCCAACCGTGTGTGGCGGAGGGCACTTTACGTGCCACTGCATTACCTCCCTTTCCTGTTCCAGTCGCGTATGGTTCGCGGGAAGAACGACTGCCGGAAAGCCTCCGTGCGCACTCGAATCTCTCTAATTTTACATTCGTGATCTCCTCGGGAGGTATAAGTAGGGGGAAGCAATATATTTGATACCTCATTCAGAAACGCACCCTCTCGAAACCTGGACAGCAAGCTACACCGCCATGCAGAGCGCCTCTCTTGCAGAGTCTGCCACTTGAGTTTGCTAAACATCTCCGTAACGCTATCACGCGTACCAAATAACCATGTGACGAAACGCGCCGCTCTTCTTTGGATCTTCTCTATCTCCTCTGTCAACCCGACCTGGTACGGATCCCACACTGATGAGCAATACTCAAGTGTAGGTCGAACGAGTATTTTGTAAGCCACCTCCTTTGTTGATGGACTACATTTACTAAGGACTCTCCCAATGAATCTCAACCTGGTACCCGCCCTACCAACAAGTAATTTTATATGATCCTTCCACTTCAGATCGTTCCGTACGCATACTCCCAGATATTTCACAGAAGTAACTGCTACTAGTGTTTGTTCTGCTATCATATAATCATACAATAAAGGATCCTTCTTTCTATGTATTCGCAATACATTACATTTGTCTATGTTAAGGGTCAGTTGCCACTCACTGCAACAAGTGCCTATCCGCTGCAGATCTTCCTGCATTTCGCTGCAATTTTCTAATGCTGCAACTTCTCTGTATACTACAGCATCATCCGCTAAAAGCCGCATGGAACTTCCGACACTATGTACTAGGTCATTTATATATATTGTGTAAATCAATGGTCCCATAACACTCCCCTGTGGTACGCCAGAGGTTACTTTAACGTCTGAAGACGTCTCTCCATTGAGAACAATATGCTGTGTTCTGTTTGCTAAAAACTCTTAAACCCAGCCTCACAGCTGGTCTGATATTCCGTAGGCTCTTACTTTGTTTATCAGGCGACAGTGCGGAACTGTATCGAACGCCTTCCGGAAGTCAAGGAAAATGGCATCTACCTGGGAGCCTGTATCTAATGTTTTCTGAGTCTCACGAACAAATAAAGCGAGTTGGGTCTCACACGATCGCTGTTTCCGGAATCCATGTTGATTCCTACATAGTAGATTCTGGGTTTCCAGAAATGACATGATACGCCAGCAAAAAACATGTTCTAAAATTCTACAACAGATCGATGTCAGAGATATAGGCCTATAGTTTTTCGCGTCTGCTCGACGACCCTTTTTGAAAACTGGAACTACCTATGGTCTTTTCCAATCATTTTGAACTTTCAGTCTTACTGAAGACGGAACTTGCGACCTCCCATTCAAGGGGTTCCTTGTAAGCTCCGAGGGCTGATGAGTGATCCAGTCATCACTGAAACAGCGGTACCTGTAAATTTTATTAACGTGACTGCTAAAATGAATAATGTCTTCACCGACGACGCCGGCCGCTGTGACCGAGCGGTTCTAGGCGCTTCAGTCTGGAACCGCGCTACTGCTACGGTCGCAGGTTCGAATCCTGCCTCGGGCATTGATGTGTGTGATGTCATTAGGTTAGTTAGGTTTAAGTAGTTCTAAGTCTAGGGGACTGATGACCTCAGATGTTAAGTCCCATAGTGCTTAGAACCGTTTGTTTTTCTTCACCGGCGTGTGTGAAACGGGCCGGGCAGCTCTCTCAGGCGCCGGCGTGGAATGCTGGACACACATCTCCGGCAGCTGACGCAGCTTGCAGCAGGTCAGGCACGCTGCCTCCACAGGGTGCAGTAGAGGGGGCCTGGAGGAGGCCGGCGGAAGCAACTCTTTGAATAGGATGTGCCTCAAGCACTCTGGAGGCTGTACATCCACATACACCAATGGCCATTAAAAGTGCTACACAAAGAAGAAATGCAGATGAGAAACGAGTATTCATTGGACAAATATGTTATACTAGAACTGACATCTGATTACATTTTCACGCAATTTGGGTGAATAGATCCTGAGAAATCAGTACCCAGAACAACCACCTCTGGCCGTAATAACGGCCTTCATACGCCTGGGCATTGAGTCTAACAGAGCTTGGATGGTATGTACAGGTACAGCTACCCATGCAGCTTCAACACGATACCACATTTCATCAAGAGTAGTGACTGGCGTGTTGTGACGAGCCAGTTGCTCGGCCACCATTGACCAGACGTTTTCAATTGGTGAGAGATCTGGAGAATGTGCTGGCCAGGGCAGCAGTCGAACATTTTCTGTATCTAGAAAGGCCCGTACAGGACCTGCAACATTCGGTCGTCCTTTATCCTGCTGAAGTGTAGGGTTTCGCAGGGATCGAATGAAGAGTAGAGCCACGGGTCGTAACACATCTGAAATGTAACGTCCACTGTTCAAAGTGCCGTCAATGCGAACAAGAGATGACCGAGACGTGTAACCAATGGCACCCCATACCATCACGCCGGGTGATACGCCAGTATGGCGATGACGAATACACGCTTGCAATGTGCGTTCACCGCGATGTCGCCAAACACGGATGCGACCATCGTGATGCTGTAAATAGAACCTGGATTCATCCGAAAAAATGACGTTTTGCCATTCGTGCACTCAGGTTCGTCGTTGATTACACCATTGCAGGCGCTCCTGTCTGTGATGTTGCGTCAAGGGTAACCGCAGCCACGGTCTCCGAGCTGATAGTCCATGCTTCAGCAAATGTCGTCGAACTGTTTGTGCAGATTGTTGTTGTCTTGCAAACGTCCCCATCTGTTGACTCAGGGATCGAGACGTGTCAGCACGATCCGTTACAGCCACGCGGATAAGATGCCTGTCATCTCGACTGCTAGTGATACGAGGCCGTTGGGATACAGCACGGCGTTCCGTATTACCCTCCTCAACCCACCGATTCCATATTCTGCTGGGTCTCGACCAACGCGAGCAGCAATGTCGCGATACGATAAACCGCAATCGCGATAGGCTACAATGCGACCTGTATCAAAGTCGGAAACGTGATGGTACGCATTTCTCCTCCTTACAGGAGGTATCACAACAACGTTTCACCAGGCAACGCCGGTCAACTGCTGTTTGTGTAACAGAAATCGGTTGGAAACTTTCCTCATGTCAGCACGTTGTAGGTGTCGCCACCGCCGCCAACCTTGTGTGAATGCTCTGAAAAGCTAATCATTTGCATATCACAGCGCATCTCTAGCGCGTCATCTTCATGGTGTAGCAATTTTAATGGCCAGTAGTGTAAATACTCCACAAGCCACCGTAGGGTGCTTGGAGGAGGGTACCCTGAACCACTATGAGTCATTTCCTTTCCTATTCCACTCGCAAATAGAGCGAGGGAAAAACGACCATCTATATGCCTCCGTATGAGCCCTAATTTCTCGTGTCTTATCTTCGTGGTCCTTACGCGCAATGTATGTTGGCGGCAGTAGAATCGTTCGACAGTCAGCTTCAAATGCCGGTTCTCTTATTAGAACGTCGCCTTTCCTCCAGGGATTCCCATTTGTGTTTCCGAAGCATCTCTGTAACACTTACGTGTTGTTCGACCCTACCAGTCACAAATCTCGCTGTCCGCCTCTGAATTGCTTCGATATCTTCCTTCAATCCAACCTGGTACAGATCCCAAACACTCGAGCAGTATTCAAGAATAGATCATACCAGCCACCTACATGTGGTCTCCTTTACAGGCGAACTACACTTTCCTAAAATTCTCCCAATAAACCGAAGTCGACCATTCATCTTTCCTAGCTGTACGTTCCTACAGTCACTCAACTTCGACATCTTACCATGCACCATAGCATCATCAGAAGGATGCGCCCTTAGATCTGAACCACATCGTCTTCCGGACGACGGTTGTTGCGAAGTCGGAAGCGCAGGGCTCCCTCGGCACACACAGTGTATAACCAGGAAGACGGTACACGTACAGCCCTGTATGCGACACTCAGTTGCCCACCCAGCAAGTAGAAGATGGAAGCTTGCAGTCAGTTTGTTTGACCCTTCACCAGAGAAAGGCCCAGTATGCCCGCGTCTTCGATCAGTCACGGCTGTGACCCATCAGTAGCGGCAGCGTGGATCGGTGAAGGCTGCTGTCTCTTAGCTGAAGTCTTCGAAAAGGCAGCACATCACGGGTCGCCAGTAACTAACGAGACTGTCATTCCGTCGGGATCGGTTATGTAAACGCTGAGGACGAGATGTCTGAAACAGGAGTATTTAAAGCCAGACATCACGTCAAATTGTAGCAGAGGTGTCAGCTGTTCTCTCTGCGCCGTTGTGTCTCAATTAAGGACGGTTTCCCCTGCCTCTGCATGGCGACGACTTTGAACGTCATGTACAGTTCTGCCACTGGGTCCAAGAGAAATTACGGGACGATGACAGATTTTTTGCACGCGTTCTATTTAGCGACGAAGCGTCATTCACCAACAGTGGTAACGTAAACCGGCATAATATGCACTATTGGGCAACGGAAAATCCACGATGGCTGCGACAAGTGGAACATCAGCGACCTTTGCGGGTTAATGTATCGTGCAGCATTATGGGAGGAAGGATAATTGGCCCCCATTTTATCGATGGCAATCTAAATGGTGCAATGTATGCTGATTTCCTACGTGATGTTCGACCGATGTTACTACAAGATGTTTCACTGCATGGCAGAATGATGATGTACTTCCAACATGATGAATGTCGGGCACATAGCTCGCGTCCGGTTGAAGCGGTATTGAATAGCATATTCCATGACAGGTGGATTGGTCGTCGCACGTTCACCGGATCTGACGTCCCCGAATTTCTTTCTGTGGGGAAAGTTGAAGGATATTTGCCATCGTGATCCACCGACAGCGCCTGACAACATGCGTCAGCGCATTGACAATGCATGTGCGAACATTACGGAAGGCGAACTACTCGCTGTTGAGAGGAACGTCGTTACACGTATTGCCAAATGCATTGAGGTTGGCGGACATCATTTTGAGCATTTATTGCATTAATGCGGTATTTACAGGTAATCACGCTATAACAGCATGCGTTCTCAGAAATGATGAGTTCACAAACGTACATGTATCACATTGGAACTACCGAAATAAAATGTTCAAACGTACCTACGTTCTGTATTTTAATTTAAAAAACCTACCTGTTACCAACTGTTCGTCTAAAATAGTGAGCCATATGTTTGTGACTATTACAGCGCCATCTATCACAAAGCGATAAATGTGGTCTAACTAAAACATTGATATTTCTTTACGTACTACACGAATATGTAATAAAAAATGGGGGTTCCTATTTTTAAAAAACGCAGTTGATATCCGTTTGACCTATGGCAGCGCTATCTAGCGGGCCAAACACAGCGCCATCTGGTTTCCCCCTTCAAGCTAGACAAGTTTCGTTCTTTGTAGTTTTTTCGTTTGACGCTTATTTCGTGAGATATTTGGCCCGGTCACGATCAATGGACCACCCTGTATTGTTCACTCACGTTATGGCTTGTCAAATGGCAGCGTGGATGTCATACCGTCATGCAAACAGTGTGTAGCACCAGATTAGCATATGGTAGCCGCAAATGGAACTAATGTTTTTTCTAGTGTAAATCGGTTCCGCATTAACGCATTAGTATATCTAACAAGTGTCGATGTCAAGCGATAATTATAGCCCATACTGCACCTCCGTGAATAGGTACACTTTAATTACAATCACCTGGTATTATAAATAGTACTTCTGTCAGTTGGGTCTACTAAGAAATTCGTCAGTGGAGTGGAAGAAGATGACCACCAATAACTTCTCTAGGCTCTTCTTAAACTAAACTCTATTAGTAACTAAACTTTTTATGTCTGCTGACAAGTTATTGAAAATGTGTGTTCCTGAATAATAGACACCTTTCTGTGTCAAAGTAAGTGACTTTAAATCTTTATGTGAATTATGCTTACATCTAGTATTGATTCTATGAACTGCACTATTGATATAAGATAGACATATTGTTATAATTGTAGTGGGAAGCAGTATTTAGTATCCCCAATTCTGAGAAAACAAGATACCGCGGTTTAGTGGGTGGACCAGGCAATAGTGTTTCATGGGGGTAGAGTACAGAGTGTTGCCTGGTAAAGATAGCGTCAGTATCGAGACATACCAGTGCCGAATTCATCTGTTCTTAGGCCCTATGATCGACCTCGTTTCAACTCTTCTGTCAAGAGAGTCAATTTGGATTTGGAAAGAATGCTTATTGTGGGTCTAGTGTGGTTCTTGTTGGTTCTGTCAGTAAACTCTGCCATGAGTTACGGGTGTCACATCTTTTTATTGTGAGGAGGACAGGAAGAAAGAGAAATTTTATTTCCCTTCATTTATATTTCGATCAGTGTAAAATACCAGGTATCCTTATTGCATCAGAACATTCGGGGACCAAAGATTAAATTTAATGAACTTCTTATGAGTATTGACTTGATAAATTACAGTCATCACTCCTACTTGACAATCTGTCTTTCTTATCATGTGACCAGTGGTATAGACATGTAAAGTGTTACAGGACTTAGGTTAGAATCTCACTTCTGTAGAGCAGAAACGGAGAAAGGAAGGGTGCCACTTTCTTGAGGAACTGCCAAACATTTAAGAACATAAACACTAATAAATTTCGCTTGGAGCAGCGTATGGAAGCATGTGCGATGGAAGTAGAATTGCGTAACAGAAACTAATTGCACGTGTTGTCCCACAAGGTTCTATCGTAGGCCCTTACTTTTCTTGTGTATATTAAAGAACTTTCATTTGTAACATTCCTCGATGTCAAGTTCGTTTTGTTTGCAGATACACAGATTGCAACAAATAGCAAATCAAGTATAGTTTTAGAAGGAGCAATTAATGACATTTTCATGGACATTAATTGATTTTCCTTGCCCATTATGATTAAACTTTGAAAAGACAGACCACATGCAGTTCACAACTTATAACAGATTTCCTCCCAGTATCTGTCTAAATTATGACGATAAAAAGATAGAAGAGATTGGCAGTGGTAAATTCTTAGGATTACTAGTTGCAATAAATTCAATCGCCGAGTCCAAAAGCTTTTGATATGACTTAGTTTTGGTGTGAATTGAAGCATGATTGTGTCAGGGAACCTCTAACGGGTGTCACCATGGATGTAGTCCGACCGAAAGTTCAAGTGATGGAATGGACAGCTGTTATTTTCAATCTCTACTCCATTGAGCACGTATGGGACATGCATGACAGATGCATTCATCCCACAACAGACTCTCCAAGAACTTTCTCGCGTGGTTGTTGAAAAATAGAAACAAAACGACAGATTAACCTCCGTGGGCTTATTATGGTCCACGGCACAAGTGTTGGCAGACCGTGATAATGCTCACAGAGGGCATATACTCTGATGAATATCACCCTCAGTACGTAAATGAACGGGTGTTGTCACTTCGTTTTCGACACTATTTGTACATTTCGCTGGATTCTGATAGTCCAGTGATGTTTTGTTCCACACTTTATCTACGGAAAATAAAGGTAGATTTGGTAACATACCTAGTTGCCAAAAATTGTTTTATACTGTTGCATATACAGTCTAAAATATTTCCAATAATTCCTTTGAATAATATAAGAAATCATCTGCTTGTTGCTGCCTTAAGCTGACAATTGAGATATGTACTTCCAAAAACCATTTCCGCTGAACTGTCTCAAAGTGAAATGTCACCGCCACATTTCCAAAAACAACAAACAAAATTAAAAATTAAAAATAATAATGAAAAGTCGTAAACGTCATTAAACTTTTAGAGTGAATATCTGTCGCAATTTTAAGAAATATTTCATGTGAACTTACTCTTTAGAACCATAGAAAGGAAATCTTACTTTGGAAAATTGTATTGCTTTTATAATTGCCACTGCAATGAATTTATCATCAGAATTATTCTGTGAATTCTCAGGTATGTTATAATTCTCATTATCAGTAACCATATCCCTGAAGATTACACGGTCGCTAGCATGATCAGGCAGCTTTGAAACATATGGTCCGTACTCCAACTGCAAAGAAAGTGAACTCCTATTAGTAATTATTGATTTATATCAAACGAATTTCTGTTTTTTATTTTTCAGAGGTTCCATCGAAGTGACGAACAGAGTATTGTAACCGACTATTTCAAGCCAAAGAGAGCTGCAGAGCGTCTGAACAGAGTGAAAGAAGAGGCGAGCCACGCGTTCAATACGTGGAGAGGTGAGTTCCCACTTCTTTACTGCAATAAAGAGTAGTCACATTTGTTAGTATGCCACCTCTCTCCGCATTTGGGAAAAAAATTCCTGGCTGACAAGATGCTTGTAGACTATTACACATAAATAGATTAATATGCATGTGCTTAGCGAAAACACTTAACGGTAGCTACCGTTTTCTAGGTACAAAGAACTTTCCAGAAGCGCTCACAGCTCCTCCATACTTACTATAGTTAGATGACTAGGGTTTGACGGTCAACAACGATATGGTCATTAGAGACGGAATGAAAGCTCGGACTAGAGAAGGATTGGGAAGCAAATCGGTCGTGCATTTTTGAAAGGAACCTTCCTGGCATTTGCTTTAATTGATTTAAGGAAACTGAAGAAACTTTTGTGGTATGCTTTCAGTTACTCACACTAGACAAGCTATTTGTGTGGTCATAGATTTATTACCCTTACCCATCTTGGAGAGATAATTTACATTAATTACATTTGTTATTTAAAATAATACGCGTAGGAGTGGCAAATAGCAGTTAGATATACTAATCTGAGTAATTCATTTAAGTGTAGAATAAAAAATCAGGTGCGCCAGCTGCATAAATGTAATGAAGGTACGCCGCGCGGGATTAGCCGAGCGGTCTCATGCGCTGCAGTCATGGACTGTGCTGCTGGTCCTGGCGGAGGTTCCAGTCCTCCCTCGGGCATGGGTGTGTGTGTTTGTCCTTAGGATACTTTAGGTTAAGTAGTGTGTAAGCATACGGACTGATGACCTTAGCAGTTAAGTCTCACAAGATTTCACACACATTTGAACATTTTGAATGAAGGTACTTTGCAATTGATTTTATGTCCATAAAAATCGTTCGTTTTGAACCACAGATGATGATGGAGGTGATTCTTTACTAAGTTAATTACTACCTTATTCTGAAGCGCTTGAACCAAAAAAAGCAGCACCTTTGTATTACAAACCAAACTTTTGAAAAATACAATGTCCACTCTGTTAATAACAATATTAGGGTGACTTTCCCGCGCGTAAAATATTACGACTTTGAGACAAATGGAACATTCACTGACAGACTTTAACTTAGGTACGTTAACGCATTTCAGTATCAACAGCGATCGGTTTGTTGACGACATCAGGCCACCCATGAATTTTACATTGTATGGAGGAACAGGCAGCATTTGCACGAGGCAGCTGTTATGTTTTAGTAGACCTGGGGTCAGTCAGCAAGTACTACGACTATTGTCATCACTTAGTGTTGAGCACTCTTCCAGACGAAGTCAAAGTCTCTCACATCAGATACAGACCATAGTGTTCCCCAGTAGCAGAATTTCCAAGTTTCTGGAAAAAAATTTACTCAGGGCATGTACAGCTTGGACTTTTCAGCCCACCAATCTGATTATATGCTAGCAAATTTCTTTACTCTTGAATAAGGCGTCTTTTCCCACACTAAAATCACACATTTTGCAAAAAATGCTTCTTCTGAGAAATTCAAGTGTAACTGTTTGCTGATATTTCTTTCAGAATCTGCGCTTTTACAAATCATTATGTCCGCTAGGACCTTTGGCAGACTGGAAGATAGACGCGAACTATCCCGAGAAAGCCTACATACAAAGTTTCAAGCACCAGCTTTAATTGATGTATCTAGGAGTATACTACAACTCCTACGACATATGTATTCCGTAAGGATTGCGAGTACAAGATGAAACTAATTAAAGAGCACATAGAGGCGCTTAAGCTATCATTCTTCCTGCATTCCATACGTGAATCTGGGAATAAGCCCTAATAACCGAGAGAATGGGAAGTGTCCTGTTCTACGCACTTCACAGTGTTTTTCACAATGTGGAAGTAGATGCGGATCTACTACATCTACATACATACTCCGCAAGTCTCCGTTTGGTGTGGGACGGAGGGTACCCTTTACCACTACCAGTCATTCGCTTTCCTCTTCCACTCGCAAACAGAGCGAAGGAAAAACAACAATCTATATGCCTCCGTACGAACACCAATATCTCTAATCTTATCTTCGTTGTCCTTAGGTGAAATGTACGTTGGTGGCAGAAGAGGCATTCTGCAGTCCGCCTCAAATGTCGGTTGTCCAAACCTTCTCACCAGTGCTCTTCGAAAACAACGTCGCCTTGCCTCTTGTGATTTTCATTTGGGTTCCCGAAGCATCTCCGTAATACCTACGTGTTGTTCGAACCTATCGGTAATAAATCTAGCAGTCCGCCTCTGAACTGCGTCGATGTTCTCCTTTAAACCGATCTGGTACGGATCCCAAACACTCTTGAAGTTCAATGGTTCCTCCATTGATCTCTAGTTTTTCAGCTGTGTACTGTAGGTCACCCGCAGACCAATAGCAAGCCTGAGGTCCCTCTTGCACGTGCAATGCGATGGGTAGTGATCTATCAATATAAACGATTTGGGAGACAATCTGATTAGCCGTCTTCGGTTGTTTGCAGATGACGCTGTCGTTTATCGACTAATAAAGTCATCAGAAGATCAAAACAAACTGCAAAACGATTTAGAAAAGATATCTGAATGGTTCTAAAAGTGGCAGTTGACCCTAAATAACGAAAAGTGTGATATCATCCACATGAGTGCTAAAAGGAACTCGTTAAACTTCGGTTACGCGATAAATCAGTCTAATCTAAAAGCCGTAAATTCAACTAAATACCTATGTATTACAATTACGAACAACTTAAATTGGAAGGAACACATAGAAAATGTTGTGGGGAAGGCTAACCAAAGACTGCGTTTTATTGGCAGGACACTTAGAAAATGTAACAGACCTACTAAAGAGACTGCCTGCACTACACTTGTCCGTCCTCTTTAAGAATACTGCTGCGTGGTGTGGGATCCTTATTCGATGGGACTGACAGAGTACATCGAAAAAGTTCAAAGAAAGGCAGCAGTTTTTGTATTATCGCGAAATATGGGAGAGACTGTCACAGAAGTGATACAGGATTTGGGCTGGACATCATCAAAAGAAATGCGTTTTTCGTTGTGACGAAATCTTCTCACGAAATTCCAGTCACCAACTTTCTCCTCCGAATGTGAAAATATTTTGTTGACACTGACCCACATAGGGAGGAACGATCACCACGATAAAATAAGGGAAATCAGAGCTCGTACAGAATGATATAGGTGTTCGTTCTTTCCGCGCGCTATACGAGATTCGAGTAATAGAAATGTGATTTGCAGAATATCCATGCAGATGTAGATGTAGATGATTCAACTATTACCACAAAAGTTAGCCTGTGACCATGAAACTTGTTGATGGTATTAGTTCTTGTCTACATGTCCGCTCGGCAGATATCTTGGTTGTACAAGTCTGCATTGTGGCTGTTTTTTCCTAAACAGATTCTTTAGCCACCTAATCTCCACGGACGAGCGCTGGATAGACACTATGACTACGAGGTAAAGGAGAAAAGCAGGTAGTGGAAAATGTGGATTCACCAGCGTCGAAAGAGGCGAAGATCGTACCACCATCGCGCAAGGTGATGCTGAATATTTTTTGGGATTGTCGTGGTGTGTTGCTAACAGATTATGCTCTTAACGGGCAAACCATCTTAAGGACATACTATCAAAATCTGTTGAAGAGGGTTCTGGAGGCCGTCAAGACGAAGTATCATGTGTAACAGTAGGAGGGAGGCAGTCGCGGAACTCAGCGGACGACTACCTTTCTTATGATCAAAATGTAGTGAAACATGTTGGCAACTGGTTCTAAATTGATCTTCACTTTTTCCATTATTGCTGTAGTCTTCACTCCGAAGACTGGTTTGATGCGGCTGTCCACACTACTCTATCCTGTGCAAGCCTCTTGATCTTCGAATAAATACTGCAACCCCCATCCATGTGAACCTTCGTACTGTACTCATCTCTTGATTTCCCTCTCCAGTCTTTACCCCCAACACTTCCCACCAATAATGAATTGACGATTTCTTGATATTTCAGACTGTGTCCTACCGACTGATTTCTTCTTTTAGTCAAGTTGTGTCACAAATTTTTCTCCTTAATTCCATTCAGTTCTTCCTCATTAGTTACGTGATCGACCCATCTAATCTTAAGCATTCTTCCGTCGTACCATATTCCAAAATCTTCGATTACCTTCTTGTCTGGACTGCTTATCATACGAGTTTCACTTTGGCACAAGGCTGCACTCCAGAAAAATGCCTTCAGGAAGACTTCCTAATACTTAAATTTATATTTGGCGTTAAAAAAGTTCTGTTCTTCAGAAACGCTTTTTTTGTCATTGCCAGTCTACATTTTATATCCTCTCTGTTTCTACCATCATCAGTTATTTTACTGCACAAATATCAAAACTCATCTATTACTTTTACTGCTTCATTTCCTAATCTAATTTTCACAGCATCGCCTGATTTAATTCGACTACGTTCCAATACTCTTGTTTCAAATGGTTCAAATGGCTCTGAGCACTATGGGACTTAACATCTGAGGTCATCAGTGCCCTAGAACTTAGAACTACTTAAACCTATCTAACCTACGGACATCACACACATCCATATCAGTGGCAGGATTCGAACCTGCCACCGTAGCGGTCGCGCGGTTCCAGACTGAAACGCATAGAACCGCTCGGTCACACCGGCCGGCTACTCTTGTTTCGCTTTTGTTAATTTCCATCTTGTGCCCTCGTATCACAGGTTGAATAAACTCGACGATAGCCTACAAACATGTATCACTCCTTTCCCAGCCACTTTCATAACCTTCGATTCTTAAAACTGCTGTGTATTTTACCCCTGCTACGTTCAGAATTTCAAAGAGTGCGTTCCAGTCAATATTGTCAAAAGCTTTCTCTAAATCTACAAATACCATAGACGCAGGTTTACATTTCCTTGTCCTATCTTCTAAGAGAAATTATAGGGTCAGTATTGCCTCGCGTGATCCTTCATTTCTCCGGAATGCAACCTGATCTTCTTAGAGGTCGGCTTCTACCAGTTTTTCCATTCTTCTGTAAATAATTTGCTTCAGCATCTTTGTCAAGTGGTTCAAATGGCTCTGAGTACTATGGGACTTAACTTCTGAGGTCATCAGTCCCTAGAACTTAGGACTACTTAAACCTAACTAACCTAAGGACATCACACACATCCATGCCCAAGGGAGGATTCGAACCTGCGACCGTAGCGGTCGTGCGGTTCTAGACTGAAGCACCTAGAACCGCTCGGCCACTCTGGCCGGCCATTTTTGTCACCATGCTTTATTAAGCTGATAGTTCGGTAATATTTACACTTGCCAGCACCTGGTTTCTTTGAAAGTGGAGTTACTACATTCTTCTTGAATCCTGAGGGTATTTCGCCTGTCTCACATATGATGCACACCAGATGGAATAGTTTTGTCACGGCTGGTTCTCCCAAGGCTATCAGTAGTTCTGAGGAAATGTCTATTCCAGGAACCTTGTTTCGTCTTAGGTATTTCAGTGCGCTATCAAAGCCTCTCGTAGTATCGTATCTCCCATCTCATCTTCATCTGTAAGCTTCTCTTCCCTTTTTATAATGTTATCTTAAAGTTCATTTCCCTTGTACAGCTCCTCTATGCATTCCTTCCACCTTTCAGCTTTCCCTTCTTTGACTAGTACTGGTTTACTCTTCCGATATTAATACAGCTACTTTTCTTTTCTCCAAAGGTCTCTTTAACCTTCCTGCAGGTGATATCTATCATTCTCCTAGCTATACGTGGTCTAGCTATTCTCTAGCCATTCCTGCTTAGCTATTTTTCACTTTCTGTCAATCTCAATTTTTTTACGTCTAAATTCCCTTTTGCCTACTTCATTTGGTGCATTTTTGTATTTTCTTCTTTCATCATCAGTATTCCTTGTAATATCCAAGGATTTCTAGTAGGCCGGCCGGAGTGGGCGTGCGGTTTTAGGCGCTACAGTCTGGAGCCGAGCGATCGCTACGGTCGCAGGTTCGAATCCTGCCTCGAGCATGGATGTGTGTGGTGTCCTTAGGTTAGTTAGGTTTAATTAGTTCTAAATTCTAGGCGACTGATGACCCCAGAAGTTACGTCGCATAGTGCTCAGAGCCATTTGATTTCTACTAGACCTTGTATTTGTACTTATTTGATCCTCTGCTGCCTTTATTATTTGAATTCTCAAAGCTACCCATTCGTGTCTTACTGTATTCCTTTCCCCCATTTCAGCCAATCATCGTCTAATGCTCGCTTTGAAACTGTCAGCAACCTCTGGTTCTTTGAACTTGTCCTGGACCCATCTCCTTAATTTCCCATCTTTTTTGGGAAATTCTTCAGTTTTAATCTACAGTTCATAGTCAGAGTCCACATCTGCCCCTGGAAATATCTTACAGTTTAAAATTTCGTTCCGAAATTTCTGTATCACCATTATATAATCAATCTGCATCTTTCCAGTGACGCCAGGTCTCTTCCGCATATGCAACCTCTTTCATGATCCTTAAACCAAGACTTATCGATGATTATGCTCTGCGTAAAATGCGACCGGGCAGATTCCTCTTTCTTTCATTTCCTCCAGTCCATATTCTCCTACTATTTCTACTTCTGTTGCTCTTCCTACTACGAAATTCCAGTCACCCTTCACAATTAAATTTTTCTCATCCGTAACTACCTAAGTAATTTCTGTAATTTCACAACACATTTTTCACTCCCTTCATCATCTTCGAAGCTATTTGGCATATAAACTCGTACTACTGTAGTGGGTGTTGACTTTGTGTGTATCTTGGCTCCGATAATGCTTTCACTATGCTACTTATAGCAGCTTACCACCATTCTCATTTTCTCATTTATTATTAGCTCTACCCCTGCATTACCTCTGTTTATAAACCTGCACGCACCTGAGCAGAAGTCCTGTTCATTCTGCGCCGGCCGTTGTGGTCGAGCGGTTCTAGGCAATTCAGTCTGGAACCGCGCGACTGCTACGGTCGCAGGTTCGAATCCTGCCTCGGGCATGGATGTGTGTGATGTACTTAGGTTGGTTAGGTTTAAGTAGTTCTAAATTCTAGGGGACTGATGACCTCAGATGTTAAGTCCCATAGTGCTCAGAGCCATTTGAACCATTTTGTTCATTGTGCCACCGAACTTCACTAGTTCCCACTATATCTAACTTCAACATATCCGTTCCCTTTTTAAATTTTCTGACTTACCTACCACATTAAGAGATGTAATTCCACGCTTCCATCCGTAGAACGCCAGTTTTATTTTTCCTGATGACAACATTCTTCTGGATAGTCCCCGCCTGGAGATCGGGATGGGGGACTATTTTACCTCTGGAATATTTTACCCAAAAGGATGCCATCATCATTTCACCATGCAGCAGAGCTGAATGTCCTCGGGAAGCATAATGGCTGTAGTTTCCCTAGCTTTCAGCATTCGCAGCAACAGCACGGCAAGGCCATTTTGTCTGATGTTACAAGGCCAGACCAGTCGATCATTCAGAATGTTGGCCTTACTATTAGTAAAAGGCTGCTACCCCTCTTCAGGAACCACAGGTTTGTCTTGCCTCTCCACAGATACGCCTATGTTATGGTTTTACCCATGGTGCTGCTACCTGTATCGTCGATGCACACTAGCCAGCCCGCCTCGGCAATGTCTGTGTTTCATGGGGCAGCTTTCTCCAATATTACTTCGACTGTCTTACGCCGGTCTTCGAGCACCAGGGCTTTCATTTCTCTTACGGTTCCAGTTCTTCACAGAGCTATGTTCTACCATTTCGTTCTTTGTCATTCAGACTTCTTTGATCGCAGTGGAAGGATATGCGCAACCTAACCATTGTTACATGATGGTGCATTGTTACTGTACAGTTCCACCAAGTCAGCATCGTTTGTTGCAGCTATTTTCGCCTTCAGATGCAGAAAACAAACTACTGCACGATACTTCACTTGATCAATGAGCTGCCTCATTTTGCTTTGGCTCTTCCAGCGGCGAACTACGTTATTTCGGTGCATCTACCTGGGCTGCAGCCACGTACCTGCAAACAAACAAAAAATTAATTACTTTTCTTCGAGATAATAATTACTTCTCTTAAAGACGTCTAGAGCGAAATTGACTGGCGAAATGTGTTTCCTTTTCCGGTCGTCGTGGTCACACCCCTACATAAACATTTAGAGGTAGTCCAAACACAAATGGTTCAAATGGCTCTGAGCACTATGGGACTTAACATCTGAGGTCATCAGTCCCCTAGACTTAGAACTATTTAAACATTACTACATCTACATCCATACTCCGCAAGCCACCTGACGGTGTGTGGCGGAGGGTACGTTGAGTACCTCTATCGGTTCTCCCTTCTATTCCAGTCTCGTATTGTTCGTGGAAAGAAGGATTGTCCGTATGCCTCTGTGTGGGCTCAAATCTCTCTGATTTTATCCTCATGGTCTCTTCGCGAGATATACGTAGGAGGGAGCAATATACTGCTTGACTCTTCGGTGAAGGTATGTTCTCGAAACTTTAACAAAAGCCCGTACCGAGCTACTGAGCGTCTCTCCTGCAGAGCCTTCCACTGGAGTTTATCTATCATATCCGAAACGCTTTCGCGATTACTAAATGATCCTGTAACGAAGCGCGCTGCTCTCCGTTGGATCTTCTCTATCTCTTCTATCAACCCTATCTGGTACGGATCCCACACTGCTGAGCAGTATTGAAGCAGTGGGCGAACAAGCGTACTGTAACCTACTTCCTTTATTTTCGGATTGCATTTCCTTAGGATTCTTCCAATGAATCTCAGTCTGGCAACTGCTTTACCGACGATCAACTTTATATGATCATTCCATTTTAAATCACTCCTAATGCGTACTCCCAGATAATTTATGGAATTAACTGCTTCCAGTTGCTGACCTGCTATTTTGTAGCTAAATGATAAGGGACCTATCTTTCTATGTATTCGCAGCACATTACACTTATCTACATTGAGATTCAATTGCCATTCCCTGCACCATGCGTCAATTCGTTGCAGATCCTCCTGCATTTCAGTACAATTTTCCATTGTTACAACCTCTCGATACACCACAGCATCATCTGCAAAAAGCCTCAGTGAACTTCCGATGTCATCCACCAGGTCATTTATGTATATTGTGAATAGCAACGGTCCTATGACACTCCCCTGCGGCACACCTGAAATCACTCTTACTTCGGAAGACTTCTCTCCATTGAGAATGACATGCTGCGTTCTGTTATCTAGGAACTCCTCAATCCAATCACACAATTGGTCTGATAGTCCATGTGCTCTTCCTTTGTTCATTAAACGACTGTGGGGAACTGTATCGAACGCCTTGCGGAAGTCAAGAAACACGGCATCTAGCTGTGAACCCGTGTCTATGGCCCTCTGAGTCTCGTGGACGAATAGCGCGAGCTGGGTTTCACATGACCGTCTTTTTCGAAACCCATGCTGATTCCTACAGAGTAGATTTCTAGTCTCCAGAAAAGTCATTATACTCGAACATAATACGTGTTCCAAAATTCTACAACTGATCGACGTTAGAGATATAGGTCTATAGTTCTGCACGTCTGTTCGACGTCCCTTCTTGAAAACGGGGATGACCTGTGCCCTTTTCCAATCCTTTCGAACGCTACTCTCTTCTAGAGACCTACGGTACACCGCTGCAAGAAGGGGGGCAAGTTCCTTCGCGTACTCTGTGTAAAGTCGAACTGGTATCCCATCAGGTCCAGAGGCCCTTCCTCTTTTGAGCGATTTTTATTGTTTCTCTATCCCTCTGTCGTCTATTTCGATATCTACCATTTTGTCATCTGTGCGACAATCTAGAGAAGGAACTACAGTGCAGTCTTCCTCTGTGAAACAACTTTGGAAAAAGACATTTAGTATTTCGGCCTTTAGTCTGTCATCCTCTGTTTCAGTACCATTTTGGTCACAGAGCGTCTGGACATTTTGTTTTGATCCACCTACCGCTTTGACATAAGACCAAAATTTCTTAGGATTTTCTGCCAAGTCAGCACATAGAACTTTACTTTCGAATTCATTGAACGCCTCTCGCATAGCCCTCCTCACACTACATTTCGCTTCGCGTAATTTTTGTTTGTCTGCAAGGCTTTGGCTACGTTTATGTTTGCTGTGAAGTTCCCCTTGCTTCCGCAGCAGTTTTCTAACTCGGTTGTTGTACCACGGTGGCTCTTTTCCATCTCTTACGATCTTGCTTGGCACATACTCATCTAACGCATAATGTACGATGGTTTTGCACTTTGTCCACTGATTCTCGACACTATCTGTACTTGAGACAAAACTTTTGTGTTGATCGTCGATGCCGTAACCGCTTTATGATCGCTGATTCCCTGTTCTGCGTTAACTGTTTCAAATAGTTCGGGTCTGTTTGTCACCAGAAGGTCTAATATGTTATCGCCATGAGTCGGTTCTCTGTTTAACTGCTCAAGGTAGTTTTCAGATAAAGCACTTAAAAAAATTTCACTGGATTCTTTGTCCCTGCCACCCGTTATGAACGTTTGAGTCTCCCAGTCTATATCCGGCAAATTAAAATCTACACCCAGAACTATAACATGGTGGGGAAATCTACTCGAAATATTTTCCAAATTATCCTTCAGGTGCTCAGCCACAACAGCTGCTGAGCCAGGGGGCCTATAGAGACATCCAATTACCATGTCTGAGCCTGCTTTAACCGTGACCTTCACTCAAATCATTTCACATTTCGGATCTCCATCAATTTCCTTCGATACTATTGCACTTCTTATCGCTATAAACACGCCTCCCCCTTCACTGTCCAGCCTGTCTCTGCGGTATACATTCCAATCTGAGTTTAGGATTTCATTACTGTTTACGTCTGGTTTCAGCCTACTTTCTGTCTCTAGTACTATATGGGCGTTGTGACGGTTTATTAATGAGAGCAGTTCTGGGACCTTTCTATAGACGCTCCTGCACTTTACTATTAGCACATTAATATTGTTATTCCCTGTTGCATTTTGCCTACTCCTACCTTGCCGCGTCTCCGGAGGCGTCTTGTCGGGCCTAGGGAGGGAATTCTCTAACCTAAAAAACCCCCATGTGCACTCCACACGTACTCCGCTACCCTTGTAGGCGCTTCCGGTAACCTAAGGATATCACACACATCCATGCCCGAGGCAGGATTGTAACCTGCGACCGTTGCAGTAGCGCGGTTCCAGACTGAAGCGCGTAGAACCGCTGGGCCACACCGGCCGGCAGTCCAAACACAAAGTTAGATGACTGAGTGGTTAAATATTCGTCCTATTGTGATTTCTAAAATGTGGAAACGATTTCTGAGTAATAGTTCAGCATCCAGAACGCTTAGCCAGGCAATAACTATGACATGAACTGGAGAACAATAATCATGTTACACACTAAAGCGCCAAAGAAACTGGTATAGGCATGCAAAGTTATTAGACCGGCTACTGCTGCTACAATGGCAGCTTATCGAGATTTAAGTGCTATAGTCGGCCACAAGCTATGGGACACAGCATCTCCGAGGTAGCGATGAAGCGGGGATTCTCCCATATGACCATTTCACGAGTGTGCCGTGAATATCAGGAATCCGGTAAAACATCAAATCTCCGACATCGCTGCGGCCGGAACAAAATCCTCCAAGAACGCGACCAACGACGACAGAAGATAATTGTTCGTCGTGACAGAAGTACAACTCTTCCGCAAATTGCTACAGATTTCAGTGCTGGACCATCAACAAGTGTCAGCGTGCAAACCATTCGAAAATGGCTCTAAGCACTATGGGACTTAACATCTGAGGTCATCAGTCACCTAGACTTAGAACTACTTAAACCTAACTAACCTAAGGACATCACACACATCCATGCGCGAGGCAGGATTCGAACCTGCGATCGTAGCAGCGCGGTTCCGGATTGATGCGCCTAGAACCGCTCGGCCACAGCGGCCGGCGCGAACCATTCAAAGAAACATCATTGATGTGGGCTTTTGGAGCCGAAGGCCCACTCGCGTAACCTTGATGACTGCACGGCACACAGCTTTACGCCTGGCCTGGGCCCGACAACACCGACATTGGACTGTTGATGACTGGAAACATGTTGCCTGGTTGGACGAGTCTCGTTTCCAGTTGTATTGAGCGGATGGACGTGTACGGGTATGAAGACAAGTTCATGAATTCTTGCACCCTGCATGTTAGCAGGGGGCTGTTCAAGCTGGTGGAGGCTCTGACACGTACGTAAGCATCCGGTCTGATCCCCTGCGCCGGCCGGTGTGGCCGAGCGGTTCTAGGCGCTACAGTCTGGAACCGCGCGACCGCTACGGTCGCAGGTTCGAATCCTGCCTCGGGCATGGATGTGTGTGGTGTACTTAGGCTAGTTAGGTTTAAGTAGTTCTAAGTTCTCGGGGACTGATGACCTCAGCAGTTAAGTCCCATAGTGCTCAGAGCCATTTGAACCATTTGATCCCCTGCATCCACACATGTCCATTGTGCACTCCGACGGACTTGGGCAATTCCAGAAGGATAATGCTACACCCCACATGTCCAGAATTGCTACAGAGTGGCTCCAGGAACAGTCTTCTCACTCTATACACTTCCGCTGGCCACCGAACTCCCCAGACATGAACATTATTGAGTATATCTGGGATGCCTTGCAACGTACTGTTCAGAAGAGATCTCCGCCCCCTCGTACTCTTGCGGATTTACAGACAGCCCTGCAGGATTCATGCCGTAAATTCCCTCCAGCACTACCGCTGACATTAGCCGAAGGCATACCACGTCGTTGCGGCATTTCTGCATGCTCGGGGGGGGGGGGGGGGGGGGGGGCTACGAGATATTAGGCACGTGTACTAGTGTCTTTAGCTCTTCAGTGTATATCATGTCTCCAACCCGACCACGGACTGCCATTGCTGAAAAGAATAATATTATCGAATATTCTGCGATTAAGATTGTTATGAAGGTATGTTGCAACACAACCATCCACTTGTTTATGGCTCACCTTTCGTTGCAGCAGTCAGCGTTTTCGGACCGTGGAGAACCATTATCTTGGCAGAAGAATTCCAGTTTACCTTGCAAAGTGACAGTATACGTACTCTCATTATGCGAGAAGTCCATCAAACATGAACCATGAGTGAAAGGGTGCGTTCGAAATGGGCAGCTCCTTTATATGGACACTCAGTGTGCTTTATTATCGAAATGTGAGCGCATAGTTCTATGGAAATGACGTCGTTGAAGCGTATATACATCCTAGACCTGCTCGTATAACATAAAGCTGTCGTCACACAGGACGAGTTAGCGACGGAGCCCTCGAGAAATGCAGGCCGTGCAACGAACTTGTGACGTCACACTAGTCGTCCTATCCACTACACTTCGGAAACACTCGTTTCCGCGCAGGGCCCTCGGGAAATCAATATGTAATTAAAAAGGTATCCACTAAAAGTCTTAACTTTGTCGTGTGCTGTCGAGAGCTTGCATGCATTTAAACACCCAGTCAAGAATTATTAAACTCGTCTGAAATAGTTACTCGCTCCCCGCCAGAGACATCTGCTGGCATTCAAAAGCCTGCAGTTTCACGTGCTGTGATGTACACGCCATGGCCTGTCTTTCTCGTGGGCCTTCATGGGCCTCTGTTAGCTAACGTTGACTTGAGGCTCTACGAGTTTTATGGTGTCACTATTGCACGTTGAGGATCCATTTTGTCACACAAAATACAAAATATGTTCTGCGATATTTCGACAACGTGCCACGTAAAGTAGAACCAAGAAGCAAGAACGCCTTCTGCACCACTAGCAAAACTTGCGAAATGTCATATTGTATTTGTCATGTTCAGCTGCAGCCCACATTTGGTGGGTTTTATGTTATAATTTACACCCTCGAATATATGCTGCTTCTAAGCACCAGCGCATGTAATCTATCGAAAACATGACGTGTTGGCACGATTTGCTGTAATAAAATGACGGGAAACATCATATTGGTGGTTAAAGAATTTTAGTATTTAGTGTTATAACTCGCATGTTACGAAAGTACGCCATTTTAAGGCAATGGCATAATGAAGATTTATCAGAAACATTTCGTTCTTGATAGTATTTCTTATTACTGCATGTCACTTAATAACATATCAACGATTAAAGCCTTTGGAAGACTGTAATGTAAAATACAAGGCTACCCATTGCAGAATTTCAGTGTAGCATAGTTGGTCGAGGCACCACATTACAAAAAAGTCGACACTGGGTCCACATCCTGCTGTATCATGACTGTTTTTCACCTTCGTGTTTTCTAAAAGTTTATGACACTTTCCTATTAAGTTAATGGAAATATTTTCTGTAATATTTGAGGTTATGTAAATATAAGTGCACTCTCTGTCAGGAATCTGTTCGATTTTATGAACTTATATAAGCTGATGTCCTTGCTGACTTTCTTTTTTGTCTTATTACACGGTCATGGATACTGAAGCTTTTATTTATGTATACTACAGACAGAACAACATGATTAACGTATGGACAAGCGAAGGAATGTACTTTTTAACAGAGCAAATGTAGAAATTACATACACATTCATTTTCGTAAACAAACTGTGTGGATTGCGAGCCAAATAAAGCCCACAACCGCCACAGGAGAGCGCAAAATCACGTTAACCAGCCCGTCCCATGAGCAGACGGTGCTATGTCTCGTGAGCTGGATTTCCTCTCCTCGTGACGTCAACGTTAGATGCCTCGTCCCGTGTCATGATGGTTTAACATGCAGCAAGCGGGCTTACGAGACAGGGTGGGTAGCCAAACCCGGATCGAATCCAAACAGTGGATTAAGGATCATAGGCTGGTACACTGGCCAGCCTGAGTGTGGGTTTTAGGCGATTTTCACGTCCGTATAGGCAAATTCTGAGCTGGTCCCCAAATTCCTCCTCCAGTAATACGAATGCAAACACTTAAAAAACGATAAAACACAGAACAAAATTTACGCGATTCACAGAAGGATGGCACACAACATTTCCCTCCCTTAGGTTACCTTGACGACTGTGATGTCAGGAAGGGCTTCCAGCCAGGAAGTTAAATAAAAAAATAAAATTTGTCAAATCTTGAAAAAGCGGACCCTGTTTTAGTTGGGATAAACGCTAGGGAAAAGAAAGAAGCTTATATGCATCTTAATATCCGTACAGTAGTTGATCATTTCGTCCTACAAGAAAGTAACGCTCTACAACACAAACAGTCAATCCCAAGGGCTACTGATGGCCACAATGTTGGCAAAAATTTGAGCTAAAATAGGCAACTTACAATACAGTAACGACACACGCTTGAAACCCTATACGTTTTGCAAGATAGTAACACATTAACAGTTAATAAACCCAAAAACACATGAAAAAAGTAGCAGAGCGCGTTAACCAGTACTAGGCCATGCCTCGAAGGTATCAGGTTCGAAACCTGATGGTGAACGAAAATTACATTGCCAGTATTTGTCCGGCAAGGGGAGCAGAGGTGATGGAATACAGTTCTTGATCACCAGGCTTTTTGCGCCTCTCCACAGCGTTACATGCGGGATAGCAGCATGCTGGCGTGTCCACGAGACACTGTTCAGTAAGCATAGAACCACATGTCAGCACGCTGCCATTCCAGAATCGCAACATTCTGTACAGATGGAGGGAAGGCAACTGAGGTCACCGAACACTAAACAAAACAGTTTTCAAGACAATTCAAGGAGTTGGTGCGCGTGATTTCGGAACTGTAGATTCTAAGAAGTTGCACTGAATCGTGGAATCGATCGTCACAGTGAAAATGCTGCTGACGTGTTCCCTTACGCCCAAGGAATCCAGCAGGCAATGGCTGTTGACCGGGGTAGTTGGAACGCGGACACAGTAGAGGAAACGACCTTCTACAGTTTTGATGTGCCGTAATGAATGAACAAAAACAAGTTACCGATTTTACTCACAGAAGCAGTAGTACAAACAGTAACAACGGTAGTTAAGTAATTAGTTTAGGGGTTAATAGTAGTTTTGTAGTGGTAGAAAGTAGGTTTTTTCCCTTTTTATGTTTCTTTGTTGTAGTATTAGGTTGTTTTGTGCTATTAGGACTTTTTTCTTTGCAGTATTTGTAATTACCAAGCAGAAATAATTATTATATACTCTTTTTATTAGACGCAAAAATATGAGTTGTATGGCCTATTTTAGCTTTTCAGATAATAGGCTACAATTGTGAATAATGAATAAATAAATACGAAAATAAAAATAATTAAAATGTTGCTGTTGAGAACCTCTCCGTCGCAAGGGCATCCATATGATAGTTTGTACGGGAGAAGGCGGGCGGAGGGTTAGACCTGGGAGTCTGCAGTAATTTTAATACTTTGGAAAACGAATGCCGACTTGAATCAGATATTCATTCTGCAGCGGAGTGTGCGCTGATTTGAAACTTCCTGGCAGCTTAAAACTGTGTGCCGGATCGAGACTCGAACTCGGGACCTTTACCTTTCGCGGGCAAGTGCTCTACCGACTGATGTACCCAAGCACGACTCGCGACTCCTACTCACAGCTCAGTTCTGCCAGTACCTCGTCTCCTACCTTCCAAGCACTTTCCCACTAAAGGCTAAGGTCCCGAGTTCGAGTCTCGATTCGGCACACAGTTTAAATCTGCCAGGAAATATCGTATGCCGACTTGTAAGTAACCATGAAAAAGTTCCAGTTCCTATGCTGTTAAAAACCTGCGTAATACCGACTTTTAAAATTTTTCTTCAAAGAAAAACACCTGCCTACACTGCATTTTTTTCCTTTCCCTAAGAGCTAGTGAAAGGGGGAGGAGGGGGGCGGTGCCCCCTTGCTCCCGGGTATGTGCGTCCTTGCTCCGTCGGATGGGGACCTCAGGTTCGACGTCAGGTTGGGTTCCGTTCGAGGAGAGCAGGCTTTGTGTCGGCACTGGGTCTCACCCCCTAACTCCTCACTCATCGTCACCAACAACACAATCATGACAATAAATTCTACACGAACTTATCACAGCTACCTGGGGTGGGTAGGTGCACGAACGGTACAACCCTGGCATTTCGCTGGAGAAGGAAGCCACTGTGCGCAACGGATGGAAGCTTTTCCAATAATTGCGTGGCTCAACAACCCCTGAGGGATCCGCAACAAACAATGCCACACGCTTTTACTACGACACAGCAAAAAAATTCAGCACACTGAACGGCAACTCAATGCCTCAACCTGAACTCCACTGAGCATATTATGGATGCTCTCTCTGTTACAATAAGAACTGCATCCATTTCTTATAGAGCTCATACACATCTTGGTTAACATCATCATACACTGCTTCGAATAGCTCCGCAACGCAATCACACTCTGCACTAACTTTAATTGTTCTGTACTAAAATGACATATCCATTTTTTATTTTTGAAATCTGTTCGAACTTTGAACGTAACTGCGAGTTGGCGAAGTGGTAAGACGCTGGACTCGCATTCGGGAGGACAGTGGCTCAAATCGCCAGTTGGCCATTTAACTTTTGGTTTCACATGATTGCCCTAAATTTTTCAGGTACATGTGGGTGTTTCCTTAGAAATGGACGCGGTCTATTCCCTTCCACAACTCGAGCTTGTGCTTCGTCTCTAATGACTTCCTCTTCGACGGGAAGTTAAACCTAAGTTTTCTTCTTTCACTCAATAACAAAGTTTTATTAATATCTTACCATGTTCTCTACACTATGGTATTTGACGGTTAATCTCTTTCGACACCAAACCTATAACGTTGCCACCATTTGTGTGATGTTTTTACTGTTTTTATGGTACCTGTCGCTACAATGCTGCCACCATCCCTGCAACTACATTTGCACTTCGCACAGCTTGCTGAAGCAGCCTTTCTCTCTATGGCGAACTGCCGGAAAATAGTTTTTTTTTTTTTTAATTGGCTTTCGGGATAGGCTCATACAGTCATCTCAGTAGTGGAATGTCAATTATGACGAGAACGTAAGGAAAACACAACATTCAGTCCCCTAGTAGGGAAATAATCTCCGAATCGAACCCGCGCCACTCCAGTTAACAGTTTGCTGCGCTGACCGCGCAGCTACCGAGGCGGACAGGAAATTAATTGGTCGCCCATTAGTTTCGCCGCCTGATTGCATGCGGATTGTAATTTGGGAGGAGGACGACGAGATTAGTGTTTAACGTTCCGTCGACAATGAGGTCATTAGAGACGGAGCACAAGCTCGGATTAGGGAAGGATGGAGAAGGAAAGTGGCTGTGCCCTTTCGAAGGAACCATCCCAGGGAAATCACGGAAAACCTAAACGATATCCCGCTCCGTTTGTAATTAGGCAGTCCTCCGTCTGTACAGTGTACTATCTTGTCTTCTAGTGGCGACAATGCGGATTGCTAGTCCCAGTGCAATAGAAATACGCTGTTGGCTAATTATTTAGTGTGGTCGACAAAGGTATTAAAATACTTCTGTAGAAATTTCGTGTACCAATAGATAATAAATAAATAAAGATTCATCTACAACTACATGAATACTCTGCAGTTCACACTTAAGAGCCTGGCAGAGATTTCAGCATCTTCAGGCTACTAGTCTACCGTTCCACTCTCGAACAGCGTACCGGAAAAACGAACACTTAAATCTTTCCTTGCGAGCTCGGATTTCTCTTATGCCGCGCGGGTTAGCCGCGGGGTCTAGGGCGTCTTGCCACGGTTCATGCAGCTCCCCCTAAGCCTAGGGACCCGAAGACCTCAGCAGTTTTGTCCCATAGGAACTTACCACAAATTTCCAAAATTTCTCTTATTTTATTATAATGCTCTTGTCTCCGTTTGTTGGTGGGCGTCAACAAAACAGTTTCGCACTTGGAGGAGAAAGCTGATCATTAAAATTTCGTTAAATGATCTTATCGCAACGAAAAACGCCTTCGTTTTAATGACTGCCATCCCAACTCATGTATCATATCCGTGAAATTCTCATCCCTATTTTGTGGTAATAAAAAAACGAGCTGCCCTTCTTTGAACTTCTTCGATATACTTCGTCAATCCTGTCTGATATGGATCCCATATCGCGCAGCAATACTCGAGAAGAGGACGGACAAGCGTAGTGTAAGTAGTCTCTTTAGTAGATCTGTCGCATCTTCCAAGTGTTCTGTCAATAAAGCGGCGTCTTTCGTTCACCTTCCCCACAACATTTTCCATGTGATCTTCCAAATTTAAGTTGGTCGTAATTGTAATCCCTATGTATTTTGTTGAACTTACAACATTTGAATTTGTGTGATTTATCGTGTAACCGAAATTTAACGGATCCCTTTTAGTACTCGTATGGATGACCTCACACTTTTCATTATTTAGAGTCAATTCTAGCTTTTCACACCATGCAGACATCTTGCCTAAATCATTATGCAATTGGTTTTGATCTTCTGATGAGTTTGCTAGGCGGTAAACGACAGCATCATCGACAAACAGCCTAAGTGGGCTGCTCAGACTGTCTCCAAAATCGTTTACATAGTTTAAGAACAGCAGAGGACCTGTAACACTTCCTTGGGGGACGCCAGATTTCACTTCACCTTTTCTCGATGACTTTCTATCAGTTACTTAGAACTGTGACCTTTCTGTCAGGAAATTACGAATCCAGTCGCACAACTGAGACGATACTCAATTGGCACGTAATTTGATTAGAAGCAGCTTGTGAGGAACGGTATCCACAGCCTTTTGGATATCTAGAAATATGTAATTAATCTGAGATCCCCTGTCGGTAGTACTAATGACTTCGTGTGAATAGAGAGCTAGTTGTTTTTCACAAGATTTATATTTTTTTAATCCGTTCTGACTACGTGCAATCAGATCGTTTAGTTAGAGGCAGTTCGTAATTTTCTAATGTAGTATGTATTCCAAAATCCTACCGCGAATCGACGTCAGTAATTCAGTGGAATTGATGTGATGTGCGCAATTTTCTAGTCTTTAGGTATGGATTTTTCGTTGAGAGGGCGGTTGTGTATGGTTGCCAAGTATGGAGCTATTATATCAGCATACTCTGAAAAAAACCTAATTGGTCTACAATCTAAACCGGGAGACTTACCTTTATTAAGTGGTTTAAGTTGTTTCACTATACCGAGGATATTGACTTCAAAGTTTCTCAAGTCTGTAATTTTTCTTGATTCTAATTCTGGAGCATTTACTTCGTCTTCGTTGCTGAAAGGTAAACAGATAGAAGAGAACGTAAAGTGCGCTACTGCAGGTATATTTCAGCTTAATTGTACAATGTAATGCTTCTTTCCCTGTATACAGATTACCTACGCTCTTGCTTGCTGTATTACAAGGTGTCCCGAAATGTCTCTACAAAAAAAGTGCATATAAATGAAAAGGTTTTAGTATTGTATACATTAAGGTGTATACTTAGGTTGGTATGTGTTCAAAATGACCACCTTCCATTTCAATGCATCGTCGAAAACTGTTTAGAACGAAGGAACATATCAAATGTATTGTTGCTAATGGAACAGCATCATCACGAACTTGCTCAATTTGTTCTCTTCAATCATCCGGTGTTTGTAATTTTTTGTCTGCGCTCTTGATAGTACTCCAAAGATGGAAGCCTAAAGGGGTTATTCCGGCAATCGATCTGGATTCTCCACAGCATTTCTTCTTCGTCCTAACCATCTCGAAGGGGATGTGCAATTCAGAAATTTCTTCACATCAAGCTGAAAGTGAGATGGCGCCACATCATATGGAAAGTAATCTACTCTGTCAAAAATGTCTTTAAGACCTACAATTATCATGCGCAACCTTTCTGGGGGAAACGTCTCTGGTCAACCTCACTTTCAAAGTTATGCAGTGTATTATACTAACACCTTATCCTCATTCTGAGCTCAACACGCACTCGTTACAGAGGGATGCTGAATTACCTTTTCGTGCTAGCAAATGTGACGTTGCGGTAAACGAAATGGTCCTGACGTTAGCTAACAGTGTGCGTCGTGTTATAAAACGATGTTTGTATAGTGTTTGCAGTGACTGGGAGTGAGAAATTAATGAACAGTGTAGCATTAACGTTTTATATTATTAAATAACTTATTTGTAAAGCAGCTTTGTACACTAGGGATAAACCGAATGAGGCAGAACTGTTTTAAACAGTGCCCTTGTATTCGGGAGGGTGGAGCCTCCAGTTTTCATCCAGCCATCCTGACTTAGGTTTTCCGTGGTTTCCCTACATTACTTCAGGTAAATACTGCGATGGCTCCTACTGTAACCCCACGGCCGATTACCTGGCCCATCCTTGTCGCATTGGAATTATAAGAATGTAAACGTAGCTATATGCGAATTACTCTAAGCTTGTTGTTCTTAAATTGTAATTTCAAGACACATCCAGTATCCTTGTTAAAGAGATCTACAAAAGTATACAACCACCATCACGACTACTACTACTGCTACTACTACTACTATTACTACTAGCTATGAATCACATCTGACAGACTCTTCAAAAAAAGTACGGCCCGATTAACACTGTAGACGACACACCTCACCAAACTGATACTCTTGGTAGATTAACATACCTTTCTTCAGATATTTATGGATTTTCATTAGCCCAGTACACGGAATTCTGGCCGTTAATTGTTCCGTTAAGTTTAAAAGTAGCTTCATCCGACCAAAGAATTCGATATTTGAAACGTTCATCTTCTTCACACAAGTTGATAAACCACTCACACAATCCACTTCGGCTGTTGGAATCATCGGCGTTCAGATCGTGGGGCAGCGTCCCAAGTGAGTACGAAAAATTCTGTCAACGTTGGTCTTGCTGAACCCAGTCACACGACAGCATTGCCTCACAGACTTTTTCAGGGATTCAGCTACGTTCCTTCATCACATCGTGAACCATTACATTTTCTTTCTAATTTGCCTCATATTCTTGTATGTGTCGACTGACGAAATGGTGGTTTTCCAAATACAAATTTCCAACGTCATCGAACCTCACTTACACTCTCCGTTTTCCAGTAACACTTTGGTCCCCCTTCCGTTCTTCAAACTAAAACTCTATATTTATTTCCAGTCCTGCAACAAATAGAAACGCTGCTAAGTTTTTCACTGCCTTCTGAATTATTACCCACAAAAAAATTATTTCTGTCTGCTGTAACACGTTGACTGCTGCGAGACCGCCGTCAGACACAGCAGAGGTTCGTTCACATCTGACGCCGTGTGCCTACCGGCGGCCACACGCTACACTCTGTTCAGCTCGTAATAAAATGCAGAATTGTTCATTAATTTGAATTTCTTGAGTAAGTCGGGTAAAATATCTTGTTCGCCGTCTAAATTGAGTCGAACGTTGTAAAACTACCGTAGACTATCACCAGTAAGCTTAGGCTATAATAGTTCTAGTGGCTTTGGTCAGTTAAGATCGTAACACGTTTCAAGTATATTAGGCGTGTTGGATACCTATCGGTCATTACCTCATTTCAATCGCTCTGTCTGTGTAAGAGATCAGAGTTTTACTAAATTCCCCAAGCAACCGGAAGAGCGGTAGCGTTCTCGCTTCCCACGCCCGGGCTCCCGGGTTCGATTCCTCGCGGGGTCAGGGATTTTCTCTGCCTCGTGATGACTGGGTGTTGTGTGCTGTCCTTAGGTTAGTTAGGTTTAAGTAGTTCTAAGTTCTAGGGGACTGATGACCATAGATGTTAAGTCCCATAGTGCTCAGAGCCATTTGAACCATTAGAACCGGAAGCAGTGAACGGTCTAGAAACTGAGTGAGGCTATATAAAAAACCGTGTAACCTGCGGAACATTTTTGTTCTACATGCTTATCCTCTTGCCTGTTACTTAAAAAAACAGCATTTATTGCAAAATTGAAACTGTCAATATTTAATTCAAGTTTTGTTTGGAAATTGTTGATTAGCAACTTGAAGCAGAAGAATGTTATAGTAAAAATAAAGACAACATACAGATTTATCATATAGCGTTAGATAACGCAAAAAAGAAAGGTGAAATTAAAAAAAACGCAAAACGAAAACATGTCAAACTTCACTTCAACACTTCGTAGAACTTATATAAAACATGCTCCTGTTATTCATAAACCACTTTCGCACTTATCAGTATTAACATGAAACTCTTGACTTTGATCATAATGAAGAGCGTTCTATTGAGTAAAAACAAAAACAGCAATAATATCGTTTTCTTATGTTTGTGCCTGTAAACAGTACTTGCATCAAAAGTAATCCCTTTTGTTACATAAGATCATACACGTTACGCGATCAATTAATTTTTATTACTTATAAAATGCAGCCGGCCGCGGTGGCTGAGCGGTTCTAGGCGCTTCAGTCCGGAGCCGCGCGACTGCTACGGTCGCCGGTTCGAAACCTGCCTCGGGCATGGATGGGATGTGTGTGATGTCTTTAGATTCATTAGGTTTAAGTAGTTCTAAGTTCTAGAGGACTGATGACCCTAGATGTTAAGTTCCATAGCGCTCAGAGCCATTTGAACCATTTTTTATAAAATGCAATTTATACACCGAAGCACCAAAGAGCCTGGTATAGGCATGTGTATTCAAATACAGAGATATGTAAACAGGTAGAATACGGCACTGCTGTCGGCAATGCCTATATAAGACAACAAGTGTCTCGCGCAGTTGTTAGGTCGGTTACTGCTGCTACAATTGCTGGTTATCAAGATTTAAGTGAGTTTGAACGTGGTGTTATAGTCGGCGCACGGGTGATGGGACACAGCATCTCCAAGTTAGCGATGAAGTGGGGATATTCCCGTACGACCATTTCACGAGTGTACCGTGAATATCAGGATTGAGGGGGAACTTCAAATCTCCGACATCGCTGCGGCCGAAAAAAGATCTTGCAAGAACTGGACCAACGACGACTGAAGAGAATCGTTCAGCGTGACAGAAGTACAACCCTTCCGCAAATTGCTGCAGATTTCAGTGCTGGGCCATCAACAAGCGTCAGCGTGCGAACCATTCAATGAAACTTCGTCGATATGGGATTTCGGAGCCGAAGGCCCACTCGTGTACCCTAGATGACTGCATGACACAAAGCTTTACGCCTTGCCTGGGTCCGTTAACACCGACATTGGACTGTTGATTATTGGAAGCATGTTGCCTGGTCGAACGAGTCTCGTTTCAAATTGTATTGAGCAGATGGACGTGTACGGGTATGGAGACAAGCTCATGAATCCATAGACCCTGCATGTCAGTTGGAGTGATATGGGACCCCTCAAACGTCTACGTACGACTCTGACAGGTGACACTTACGTAAGCATCCTGTCTGATCGCCTGCATCCATTCATGTCCATTGTGCACTCCGACGGACTTGGGCAGTTACAGCAGGACAATGCGACACCCCACACGTCCAGAAGCGCTACAGAGTGGCTCCAGAAACACCCTTCTGAGTTTAAAAACCAAACTCCCCAAACATGAACATTATTGAGCATATCTTGGATGCCCCGCAATGTGCTGTTCAGAAGAGATCCCCAACCCCTCGTACTCTTACGTATTTGCCGGCCGATGTGGCCCAGCGATTCTAGGCGCTTCAGTCTGGAAGTGCGTCACCGCCACGGTTGCAGGTTCGAATAATGCCTCGGGCATGGATGTGTGTGATGTCCTTAGGTTAGTTAGGTTTAAGTAGTTCTAAGTTCTAGGGGACTGATGACCTCAGATGTTAAGTCCCATAGTGCTCAGACTCATTTGCACCATTTGATCTTACGTATTTATGGACAGCCCTACAGTATTCGTGGTGTCAGTTCCCTCCAGCATTACTTCAGACATTAGTCGAGTCCATGCCACATCGTGTTGCGGCACTTTTTCGTGCTCGCGGGGGCCCTACACGATATTAGGCAGGTGTACCAGTTTCTTTCGCTCTTCAGTGTATTTTGTAAGGCTAGAGAATACGCAATGGACTAACACTGAACGATGTACGGTGCTAATTACGTATAAAACAAACAAAAAACAAAGAGAAGTCGTCGACTCCCAGTTTCTCCTTCTCACTTTCATTTAGGTTTGTTTCTCTACCAAATCTATCAGTACCACCTGTAATCCTACCATTTACTACCTCGTTTATGTATGGTACTACAACGTCCAAATCGTAGTTTTGATATAGCGCAACTCTACTCAGGCCTGAACCTCTACTGTGACCTTCGGCAGCCTTGCGGCCGTAATCTGATTAACTGAAGAAAGATTCAGTTTCAAAGAGTGTATATATTATTTATGGACACCCTGTATAGCTATTTGTAACTGCAGCTGTACACGATCTATGTAACTCAAAAATGGAGAACATAATTTCAAAAATTATTCTAAAACTAGCGTTTCTTATCCTCGTGCTCATTAAGAGCTTCAAGTCAATACGTTCATTGTTAACCATGAACATCCGAACAATTAATATCGTATATTCGTAGGCGATGTCGTTAGGTCATGCTCGAAGAATATGACAGAACAATATGTACCTAAATTTCGAAAGTAGCTTGGTTGCTTCACAAATTAGTTGGCCCTGAAGCAAAGACAGCAGCCTCAGGTTGCCGGCCTGTATTCTACCTGCAGATTACTCAGTGACAGATATGGAACTGTTAACCACATAATCGACAAAGAATCTGAAGGTATTCCGCATGTCTTGTGTAAATAATACTGAACAGGAACGTTCGAGCCACTCCCTTTCTCTATTGATAGGCTCTTCCTCGGCACTGGAGGACACCTTCATTTCGTATCCTAAGAACCTGTATTTCTGTCGACGGACTTTGGGGAATATCTTATAGAAACGATTATTCTTTGAGAGATGAAAAAACTACGAATTGAGGTACCCAGTAGCAAACGTCCCATCATGATCTAGTTGGTTCATGTATTTTTATCAAAATAGCCTCGTTAGTGCAAAAACATCAGTTTTAATCTCTGCCTTCCATAAGCAAGAGCCTGGATTCCTTTTGACTATACAGATGTTCTTTCGTCTGTAAATATATTTTCAGATGGTTAATTCAAATACAATTTTCTTCGCTAAATGGAGGCGAAACTGTGGCAGCTGAATTTTTTTTTTTTTTTCAGAAAAGAAACGACTATACGAGTGAGAAAGATAGGTTTCAATGCATGAATAATGTATTCTGAAAACATTGTCCAGTAAGTGTAAGACATGATCATAGGGTGAAGTCTGAAAATGCCAAAGACGTACCGTTGCGCTTAAATAAGAGTAACAGAATTTGTAGTTGTGAATGTCTGTTGTATGTGTTCCAAAGTCAATGACTACGGTTCACAAACGTGCTGTACTGAAATTTTTCCGAAAATTATTTGTTTTTATCAGCAGGATACGGCTAACTTTATCCAGTGACTTGCCGCTATGGTTTGGATCTCACTGCATAGTCAAAATAATAACAGTGTAAGAAGCAAAGCCACAACTCTACATTTCACACACTTATCTCATTGACTAAGCCAAATGCAGCTTAACGAACAGAAATTTGCGGTAGCGTTCTCGCTTCCCACGCCCGGGTTCCCGGGTTCGATTCCCGGCGGGGTCAGGGATTTTCTCTGCCTCGTGATGGCTGGGTGTTGTGTGCTGTCCTTAGGTTAGTTAGGTTTAAGTAGTTCTAAGTTCTAGGGGACTTATGACCACAGCAGTTGAGTCCCATAGTGCTCAGAGCCATTTGAACCATTTTTTTGAACAGAAATTTTTTTAGATTACCGATACGTTTTCCGAGAGAAAAGGGAAATGCTACTAATTAAGTTCCTTGCAGGGAATCAAAAGATAAGATGGGATTCTTAAGCAAATAATTGAAATCAGTCCCCTAAAAACACGTGACTAGAACATTTATGTTGTCGAAGAATTACTTTTATACCAGGATAAGAAAAGCCAAGACATAATGTTCTCACAGAAAAGGCGCTGCGAAAAACAGTACATTTCTGTCCGCTGCATTCAAAAAACAACGACTGAGACTTATTTAATTTCAGAACTAAACAAAATACGTAATTCTCTGACGAAACATAAATAATCTTATGACATGCAATAGATGGCTGTTAATCACTCACAAAAACAGCACTTTTGACGTTCACAAAGCTTGCCTTGAAAACCTGTATTAAACACTACACTTCTTTTTTAGGTAGACATTGTTACGTTTCTAGTCAAATGAAGGAGTATACACAACACTGTTTACGATTACCGTAGTATTTAAGTCAGACAGCTACATGCAGCACCCCCAGGAAAGGGTTGTGGTATAGGTTCGTTATTGATTTCAGAGCCCGCCCGGGTCCGTCGTGTGGTCAGCGTAGTTACATATGCACGGTTCGATTTTCAGCATCGGGGTCGAAAACTTTTGCTGCAACTCCCCAAGGTAGCTAGAAACAATCAGGTAGGCCATTCCTGGGAATCGCGCTGTTACTGGCTAAAGCATATGACGTCAGTGGCAATACTGTTCGGGGCTCCCACTCGTGGGCCTTGGAATACTGTCTCCGCGATCCGTAAACGTTTTAACACCAGTCTCGTGAACTGTATGTTGTAAAGTGCTGCTGCCCATTATTAAACATGACTTCAATCTAAAATTATTAAATAAACACTTGTATGTTTAGAACATCTTACTGCGTTCATAAATACTCACCGTATATCAGAAAGTTCACGAGACATCCCACTGAAGATTTTTCTTCACGGCAAGTTTTTTTTATGTTTCCTGTTTTATCTTGTTTATTCAGATGCCTTGTTTTAATGAACGTACTTCGCCTAACGTAGAGAGAATCCCCTTTGTGACGCATTTCAGGAAACTTTGACGTTATTGTAGAACTTATCTTTTGCATCACTCTGTAACGCGTAGCAAATGGCTCTGAGCACTATGGGACTTAACATCTGAGGTCATCAGTCCCCTAGAACTTAGAACTACTTAAACCTAACGAACCTAAGGACAGCACACAACACCCAGTCATCACGAGGCAGAGAAAATCTCTGACCCCGCCAGGAATCGAACCCGGGAACCCGGGCGTGGGAAGCGAGAACGCTACCGCACGACCACGAGCTGCGGGCAACGCGTAGCAACATGTTGCCCATGAAAACTGCAAAACATCACTTCAAACTCATCTATTTTATTGAACCTGTCAATTGAAGGAGAAGTGAGCTCTCCTCTGGAGATTACGGGGATGCAGTCACTACTGGTGATGCGATCTGAAACGAGAAGTAGTTTCTCTAAGACTGAACCCAAGGAACTGTCAATGTAAGACAGAATCTGACTTGGTGCGAAACACTGTCTAATTCGTTGTTTTATTGCTGAAGAAAACTGGCAATTGACTCTAAATAATGAGAATGTGAAGTCATTCACATCAATACTAAAAGGGACCCCCTAAATTTAGGTTACACGATAAAATTACACAAATCTAAAGGCTGTAAAATCAGTTAAATATTTAGGGATTAAAGTCACGAATAATTTCAATTGCACTCACTCAAAAAAGCACTCCGTCTTCAGGCCACGAGTGGCCTACCGGGACCATCCGACCACCGTGTCATCGTCAGTGGAGGATGCGGATAGGAGGGGCGTGGGGTCAGCGCACCGCTCTCCCGGTCGTTATGATGGGATTCTTGACCGAAGCCGCTACTATTCGGTCGAGTAGCTCCTCAATTGGCATCACGAGGCTGAGTGCACCTCGAAAAAAATGGCAACAGCGCATGGCGGCCTGGATTGTCACCCACCCAAGTGCCGACCACGCCCGACAGCGCTTAACATCGGTGATCTTACGGGAACCGGTGTATCCACTGCGGTAAGGCCGTTACCCAACTTCAAGTGCAACGATCACATAATAATGTTGTCAGTAAAACGTACCAAACACTGCGTTATATTGGCGGAACGCTTAGGAAATGCAACAGGTCTACTGAGGGAGACTGCATGCACTACGCTTGTACGTCCTGTTCTGGAGTATTGCTGTGTGGTGTGCGATCCGCATCAGATAGGATTGACGGCGGACATCGAAAATGTTCAAGGAAGGGGAGCTCGTTTTGTATTATCGCGAAATAGGGGAGAGAGTGCCACGAATATGACACGCGAATTAGGATGGCAATCATTAAAACAAAGACGTTCTTCGTTGCGTTAGAATCTTTTCATGAAATTTTAATCACCATCTTTCTCCTTCGAAAGCGATTATTTATTTATTTATTTTGGTGCCCACCTACGTAGGGAGAAATGATCGTCGTAATAAAATAAGAGACACCAGAGCTCGCACGCATAGATTTAAATTTTGTTATTCACGCGCGCTGTTTGTGTTTGCAATGATAGAGAAATAGCTTGAAGTTGGTTCGATGAACCCTCTGCTGGGCACTTAATTGCGAAATGTATAGTAGTCGTGTGGATGTAGAAGACGCACATATATTTACTTCCATAACATATTTCGAATACTTGGCTTACAGGACCCTGTTACTTCTTTTCAGTGCGTAGTTTTCTCTCCTCAGCAGTTGTATCTCAATTTTTGATCTGTCTGTTTCGTATTTAGTAGTAACGTCTACGTCAAGAACTACATCTGTGGTGGTCGACTGTTCGAATTTAATTTTCTTCGGAGATAAAGCTTCTAAAGCAGACAGCGTACTCTTCTCTTTTCACATTGGCGATCTCTCTCTCTCTCTCTCTCTCTCTCTCTCTCTCTCTCTCTATATATATATATATATATATATATATATATATATATATATATATGCGCGAATAATTCCTAATACGACAGCACATAGAAACGTGTTTCTAAAGGGGGTGGATATCTGGCAGTTATATGTACGTTTTCCATGCTGGTGCTTGTGACAACCTTGGATGCATCTCAATGCCAATTTGGAATGCAAAAAGTAACCCTTTAATTATCTGTCAAAGGAAACCGCGACAGCTCATTCCCGTTCATTATCTTCGGAACGGAAATGATCTCAATAAATCCTTGTATTATTCGCACTAACAGGTCAGTTCTTTTACACGTGACACTCATTTGCGCTGCAGTTCTCTTATCTTTACGAAATCGACGGTAAGCGACATCCGCAGTTTTATATGAAACACTTTTGCATTCAGCAATAGCACAATAATTTCTAATTTTGCTCGTAGTACTAAAATTCTACCAGCAAGAAGAATAACTGATAAGCAACTGCATTCCATTAATTTCATCGAAGGGATTTGAGAATTTGCGTGCATTATTAAAAATTCATAAATGATGATTTTTTTGTGGTGCTGCCAGGATTGTTTACAGACTTGTTTATGTGATCTCCAAATTGAAGTGAATGCAAAAGAAACTGTTATTCAAATGCCGCAAAAAGAAATTGAATCCCTCAAAGATGACTTGTTAACGTTACAGAACGAAAACAGCGAGCTTATGCGCCTAAAAGACTGTGACTACGGAGACTACATCGCCAGAAACGATGAGAATCTGCGGATGCGGAGTGATAGGAGCTGTGTTCCACAAACGGTAATGAGGCGTCCTGTGAAGCAATAAAACGACGATCAGAAGTATTGCCGCCTAGCAATGAATATGTGGATTCGCGAAGAAAACTGTGACTCAAACAAATCCCAAAAAATTATCGCTGCAGACAAGGAAGTTCGCCATTTGCGGAGGGATATAAATATGAACTCACTGCAAGACGAGCGTATCACTTCACGTGAATTAGAACAAAGTGCAGACTCACTAGGCATAAATACTACGTATAAATGGACAAGTGAAAAGATCGAGAATAAAAGGCGTCATCGTATTACAAGTGTAGCTGAAAATGAATTTCTCGTAATTGGCGATTCCATGTTGAAAAATGTCGTAGTGCCTACCTGTGAAGCTGAAGTCCGGACAGGAAATTCAAGAGAAAACATCGAAAAAGAAGCGAACAAAAATTACAAAGCCGGTTTCATCCATGTTGGGACGAATTCCCTCCGAGGATATAGCGAAGAGGAAATTATAAACGAATCAAAAAATTTAATCCGATCAGCCAGAAAAATTTACCCTGTTTCCAGGATAGTGATCAGCAGAATAATAAACAGGAGTTTGTTGGGTGACAGTTATATCGATCGAATCAATGGCAGAATTAATGAGTATTGACAGACTGGGTTCAAAAATGGTTCAAATGGCTCTGAGCACCATGGGACTTAACATCTTAGGTCATCAGTCCCCTAGAACTTAGAACTACTTAAACCTAACTAACCTAAGGACATCACACACATCCATGGCCGAGGCAGGATTCGAACCTGCGACCGTAGCAGTCCCGCGGTTCCGGACTGAAGCGCCTAGAACCGCACGGCCACCGCGGCCGGCGACAGACTAGGTGCTATATTTATAAACTCATATAAGTTTTTGGGCAAGGAATGTCTAGCCAAGGATGGATTGCATCTAAACAGACTGGGATCGATGACCTTCAGCAAAATGTTTATGGATTTCTGTAAAATCACTAAAAATAAGGGAAACTAATATTTACTGGAGGGGAAGTAAAAGAAAAATGCCTATTAGTTGAAAAGAAAACTGCTAAAGAGTGTTTACGAAAATGAATGCTTAACACCATTAAAACAAGCGAAAATTCTTATTTGATGCACTGGAATATAAATGGCTTAAATTCGAAATCTTCCAGCAGCCTAAGCTACGAGCTTGATGAGTTACAAATTCTTCTCTCAGAACATAAAAACATAAAATTATTTGTTTAAATGAACACTGTCTTAGCTCTGATACAATAAATATTTTAAATAAAATTGAAATGTTCAACGTTGCAAACAGCTATTGCAGGGAGAGAAAATCTCACAGAGGTTGCTGCATACTCCTGGACTCTTCTATAAGCTATGAAGTGAAAACACATTTTAATTGTTTAAATGAAGATTGTATATTCGAAAGCTGTCACGTATAGCTTAAAGACCTTAATATGTTAATCGTTTCAATTTATACAATTCCAGAAAGGTCTTTAGTCACACCATTCCTCTCTAAATTCCAGTAAACATAAACTAAAGGAAGAAAAGAAGAAGAAAATTGTAATAGCTGCTGATTTTAATATAAACACTGGAAATGACAATAAAGAATCAACAAAATTTATTGATACAATTAAAAAGTCTGGTTTTAAACTAAATTTTTCGGTGTTCATCAGAGAAAATATTCACTCAGCAACATGCATTGACAACATTGTAACAAATGACGACTCTGATGATGGACATAAATTCTGTCTACACTTAGGACTTTCTGATCACTCAGCCTTGTTTGTCTCACTGCCAAAAACTGATAAACATAATATATTGAAACATTGAAATATTCTACGAGAAACTAAGTGGCGTTTTGGGGATGGTGACTCAACAAATGAAAACTTCAGTACATTCTTAAAGAGTTTCTTGAAGTATTTAATGAAACTTTCCCACCAAGATCATATTGCAACAAAACACCAAGTAAGATAACATCGATCACACCAGGAATAAATATTTCCAGTGAAAGGAAAAGGAAACTACACAATCAGCTGAAGTACAAGAAAGATCCTGATTTCGTAAAATATGTTAGGAATTACAAAACTATTTTTAAAAAAGTTGTGAAAGCTTCAAAACAAATGGCAAATAACAGATTCATTCTAGGGTAGAAGAATAAAACAAGGGCAGTATGGTCTGTAGTTAAGTCTGAATTAGGTGTCCAAAATCACAAACGAGACATTTCAAAAATCAGACGTAAGGAAAAATCTGTTGTAAATCCAGCTCAAATATCTGAGTGCTTCAATGAGCACTTCATAAATGTAGCAAAATCAGATTTAGACATAGCAAATTATGAGCAGAAAGTAAATAGTTTGGGATTAAACGGAAATACCAGTGAGTATCTTAAAAAATTCAACACAGTCTCAACAAATTTGTTGAAAATGTCATACTCTCTTTAAAAGACAAAAACTCTGCTGGCTGGGATGGGATACCCACCAAAGCAATTAAAAACGCTTACAACATAATAGCTCATCCTCTCTCTCTCTCTCTCTCATAATAAACAAATCCTTTAAGGAAGGTTCCTTTCCTAATCTCTTGAAATATACTGAAGTAAAACCACTGTTTAAAAAAGGTTCAAAATATGATATGGGAAACTGTCGCCCCACTTCTATACTCCCTGTCTTATCAAAAATATTTGAAAAAATTGCTGCTTTACAGATACAAAGCTTCATCACACAGAATAATATAAATTCACATAACCAATTTGGCTTCCAACAAGGCAAAAGGCAGTAGATGCGAAAAATGAGTTTACTGAAAAAATTACCTCATCACTAGATAGGAAAGCTAAGGTTGCAGGAATACTCTGTGATCTTACAAAAGTATTTGACTCTGTAAACCATGCTCTCGTGCTTTCAAACTCAACAGGTATGGAATAAGGAATATTGCTTTGAAATGGTTTGAATCATATCTCTTGGAGACGATACAAAGGGTAGTAATCACGTCAAATGGAGCAGATTACTTCTCAGAATGGAAAACTGTATCACAAGGTGTTTCTCAAGGCTCAATTCTTGGACCAGTTTTATTCCTGTTCTATGTAAATGACTTGCCTCTCAATATAAATACCGTACTTATTTAACCTTGTTTGCAGATGATACTTCTGTCCTAATTAAAAATGAAAATTCTGGCAATATACCACAGAGTGTCATGAATACGTTAAGAGTAACTTGGAAACATGGTTCAATCTAAGTGGCTAAACATTTCAAAAACCCACATGATGGGTTTTAAAACCAAACAGTCAAAAACCAAAGAATCTGTATCACTCACAACAATCAAAAAATGGAATAACTTGACTCAGTCAGGTTCCTGGGAATAAACTTAGACAGAACTTCCAGTTGAATTCTTGTATAGAATATCTAGCAAATAAATTAAACAGTCTTGCATTTCCAATGGAAATTTTAGCCTGTGCCACTGATATGGACACCAGGAAAATAGCATACTATAGCTACTTTGAATCTGTTATTCGATATGGCATAAGTTTTTGGTGGACTCAGGGAACGTTACACGAATGTTAAAGTTGCAAAAAAAGAATCGTTCGCAATATGTGCACTGCACAGCCGAGGGCATCATGTCGACCATTATTTAAAGTCTTAAAAATAATAACTGTCCCCTCTTTATACATCTTTGAGGTGGTTCCTTTCCTACGCAGCAGAGCTGATCTGTTAAAAAAAAATCATTTTGGACACTCATACAACACAAGGCATAAAAAAAATTTATGCTCACCTCACATCGCTTAAAACTACGTGCTCAGACTCCTCAGTGTACAGCCATGAAAATTCACAACACAATAAAACGGTGTGACATAATGAATATGAAGATAAGTATTTTAAAAAGCAAGTTACGTGATTTTCTAATTGAGCGATGCTACTACTCTGTGGAAGATTTCATGAAGGATGAAGTGATACTTTGAGCTGGATCCCTAAAATGGAATAAAAATTTATGATAGTTATAGTAGATGTAAATACTGTAAGTTTGATAAATTTTAAATAAGTAGATTCTTCCCAAAGTATTATTGTAAGTATGACAAAATTTCAGATAAGCAAATTGTAACGTTGACATATCTCCTGTACATCAGACATATGTTCTGAAATGTGTACGTTATGTGATGAGTAAAACACAGTACACATTTCACATTTCAATGCACGTCTAGCATTCTCGCCTCCCGCTTCTCGCTTCCTTCCGAATGACGTCACGCCGTTTCGACAGCATTCTGCGCGGGAAGCCATGCTATGGCAACGCCCACCGTCTGGAAGGTGACACGTAACGAACAACGAAGCAGTATTTACGACATTTCTGCATGTTAAATGCTTTGTGCTACATAGATCTGTAACTCCCCATAAGTGGCGGAAGATAGATCTGTAGTTTCTATGAGCATGGCTTCGTCTAACTGAGGAATATTCAAATTTGGTGGTTTTAATGCTTTTGAGAGTGAATGCCTAAACACAAAATGGAAGAATTTGACTCTACCACACTGTTGCGGTATGCTGTGAAGTACGTACGATTGTTTGAATGATATAAACTGTGAAGCAGTCATAAATCTGAAGATTGGTTTGGGTACATTAGCGCTTCTGTAGTCAGGGTTCTGCAGAAGATGGTGTGCCATTACCCTCCGTACAAATATTAACTGTCCCCTCTTTATACATCTTTCAGGTGGTTCTTTTCAAGACACATTCAAGAGAAGCGAGCCCGAAATCCGCCTCTCACTATGTAGATTCTGGTCCCTCGTCGTTTGACTACGTCGCTCAGGACCAATGTCACGGTGGCTCCTTTGGAAAGGTTGCACCCGGTGTCCTTCCTCCATCCTTGTTCAGTGCTAGCGTATGGAGCATCCCTAATGCCGTGATCGTAGAGTAAACGGTAAACATTAACCTCCTTTTTTGTTCTCCTGTGTATAGGTGTACTAAACTCTTGTAGGGGACCTATGCACGAAAGTGGATTCCGAAACACGGTGCAAGTTAGAATTTTTCATATGCACAAAGCATTAAACTGAAACGCGATAAGTACCAGAAAAAAATGGTATGATCGAACAAAACTCAAGCCTCAAATCTTAGCTTCATACTTTCGCACTCTATATATTGCGCTACGCAGACAAAAATAGTGTGTATACGAAGACAGTAACTTGTTCTCGAAAGAACAGTTACTGTTGATGACCGTGCAGCTTTTCCCTGGAATAAAGGATGACTGACTGACAACCTCAGCTGCCGACAGGTGTTGTTGATATACAATTGTGGACAGTTGGGAATGTGAGTTCACGGGTAGCGTGCAAGGGATAAGTCCCTGCAGTCGCGCTATTCATCTGTGTCCTCGGTGGCTCAGATGGATAGAGCGTCTTCCACGTAAGCAGGAGATGCCGGGTTCGGGTCCCGGTCGGGGCACACATTTTCAGCTGTCCACATCGAGGAATATCAACAACAGCTGTCGGCAGCTGAGGTTGTCTGTCAGTCATCATTTAAAAATAGTGTGTTTAATGTAGCCTAAATTACAGCTTATACAAGGCCAAATCCGGAAGTTTTGATGCGGCTGCAAGACTCTTCTTGCGAGTTGTTAAGCTGAGGGCTTTGTTTCCCCTCTGCTCAACAAAACAGAAGTATTTTCATTTACTGCCAAACACAAACATATGAAAACAAAAGGGTTATTTACAACAAAATCTAAATTCCTTAAACTGATGTTGGACTATAGTTCATGAACATTCCATTACCTTCTGTCGATGCTTCAGATAAATGTACAACAGCAAGAAAGCAGCGAAGCAGTATACTCGTGTGTGGAGGCTTGTTGTTGATGTTATATGCTCAGGACTTATTCATTCTACTTGTAGCAGCACAAAAAGTTAGCTCTAAATGTGCTCAGTCACCACGTCACTCCATCACTGACATAGCTGCAGCATCACTAGCCAAAAATCTTCCACTACATAATTTTCTGAGTTCCTGTAGAAATTGCTGTCCTGCAGTCGAGGGTACCAAAGCTAGGAAGTCAACACTGTTAACCACAGCATGTTCGTGTCAGCGATTGTATGTGAATGTACACGTATAGCACAGTACATAAAATCACAACACATTACATAGAAAATACATTGTTAGTGCATGCAATGGTATAACCTACACCACTTATATCTAACCTAAAGTATCCGGCACCTATTAGCGAACATTAATATGGGTTATGACCCCTTCGCATTTATGATGGCTTGAACTCTGCTGGGGACACTTTCAATGAGGTTTCTGGTTCTCTATGGAGGAATGGCGGCCCATTCTTCCTCAAGGGGAAGAAACGAGAGACAGTAGTGATGTTGGATGCTGGGGTCTGGGGCGAAATCGATGTTCTAACTGATCCCAAAGGTGTTCCATTAGGTTCAGGTCGAAGTGTTGCTCTTCTGGATGCTGCAGACATTGCTGTAAAATGTTATTATATCCATCCACATTTAGTGTTTTTTATGTGCAATAAGGCGACCACAACCTAATCATGAAAAACATCCCCATACTGCAACATTACCTCCTCTGTACTTTAGTACTGGCACTACACACGATGGCAGATAACATTCGCCAGGCATTCACCAAGCACAAACACTTCTAACAGATTTCCACACAGTATAGTATGATTCATCACTCCAAATAACTCATTTCCAGTCATCCACTGTCCAGTGGCATTGCTTCTTACCCCACCTCAAATGTCGTTTGCCACTGACTACAGATATCTCTGGCTTATGAGGAGCTGCTCAACCATCATACTACATTCTTTTTAACTCTTGGTGCACAGTCATTGTGCTAGCTGAACTGCTGGTAATACTTTGGAACTTATGAGCGATTTCTTCTGATGATGTCATGTGATTTTTTACAACCACCATCCACAATACTCAACTGTCCCTGTCTGTCACTACATGAGTTCTGCCTGGTCTGGGTTTAGTTGTGGTCATTCTTTCCCGTTTCCACTTCACAGTCACCTTCACCAACTGTTGACTCAGGTAGTTTTAGAAAGGTTGAAATGTTCCTGATGGATTGTTCCTCAGGTGATGTACAATGAGTAGCCCACATTTGAAGTCACTGAGCTCTCCTGACTGACTCATTCTGCTGTTACTGCTTCTCAACTGACAAGACAATATTCCCCTCCTTTCATACTGGTAGGCAGGGCCAGTTTAAGGCCCAACTGACACAAGCAACCACATGGGGCACCGAGCTGCGAGGGGTGCCAGAGGTGCGTATGTAAAAAATCTGTGTATGTGGTATATCGTACATAGTAGAAAATAATTGCATGGTTGAAAATATACAACAATAGAAACAAAAATGTTCCAGCAAGCATGGGTCCACAAATGAGACATGCGAGATAATTGTGACTGTGTGGTTATGAGCAATACTTTGAAGTCAATAAAGTTAGATTCTACTTTGAGAAAGTTTGCTACGTTAAAGGCTAGCAAAATTTCATTATAGTGTTTTCATTTTCAGTTGCATGCGTAAGAAGTTTGACCATATTCATCAATTTTCAACTGCTTTCATTGTTGATTTTCTACAGTTTAACTACTCACTCGAGAATTTCCTCCACATGTACCCTACAACCTATTCAGTTACACAACATCTTACGATTAAAAAGTCAGTTTAAAATTAGATGAAATGTTTTTATCCCATTTTTTTCATGGTAACTGAAATAATTTCTAAATTATATAATTAACAAGTTCCATTATTAAACTTAAAAGCTAACATTTTTTTTATTTTTCCATTCTTTACACTCAGCTTAATAGATACCATATTTTACTAAAGCTAGAACAACACAATAACTGTTTTAAATTCAAGCAAGGCGTTGTGTTCCAAATGCTTCACAAGAATACTATACCAATTAAACATCAGGTCCACTACTGATATGTTGTGCAGAAAGTTTGCTTGGTACTATAGAGAATCTCCTCAACCACAGAAGTATGACATATGCAGAATGTTGGAAACTACTTTGCAGACACTGAATAATTGGTAGAGTATGAGCCATGTCAGTCACCTTCTGCTCCTTTGACTTTTCATCCTGAAAATATGATAAATATGGTATTCTCCTAATGTGTAAATTGGATTTTGTAACAGGAATTTCTTTAGCTCAAAATATAAGCTTCACTGTGGGTAGGGTCATAACTTTACTGGGCAGTGCATTGGCTATCTTTATACCTGCATATTGCGGACCCTTTTCATAGAGTGCTGTACAGTGGATGCTAATATAATTTTTTTTTATTTCTGCTATTGTGCTGATAAAAATTGGAGCAAATGTTGGGTTGCAGTCTTTTAACAAGTAAAATGGCTTTTAGAATGCACACGTTTACTGCGGTTAGTACACTAGTTTTTGGAAACAAGCCACAGCATGATTGCTTATATTTTGCGTCACAGATGATTTTTATAGCCCTTTTCTGAAGTAGCAATAGCTTATTTAGATTTGCTTTGATTGTTGCTCCCCATATTTCTATTCCATAATTTAGGTGAGAGTAAAATAGAGCATGCTATGCAGTCCTTAGGGACAACAGTGTCTTTGCAGAACTTGCTAATCATATTAACTGCAAATATATTCTTAGACAACTTATATGCTAGGGTGTCAACATGTGTGTCCCACTTCAGATTGCTTTGAATTGTTAAACTGAGAAATTTTACACTAAATTTTCTTTTTACTAATTCATTGCCTATGTATAGTTTCATTTCATCATTAAAACTACTGTTGTTAAACTCCATGAGACGACTGCTTACATTTAAGTGGCTTTCATTAAAGTTCTGTACAATTTCATTTGTCACGATATTACAGTGTGTTTCTAGTTCATTAAATGATTCCCTTTTACAAACAATGGATGTATCATCCACATACAGAACAATTTTGGAACTCTGAGTTGCAATATCTTATGTCACTTACATAAATCAAAAACAGAAGAGGAACCAATACTGAGCCCTGGGGCACTCCATATTTTATATTAGATATTTTATATTAGTTATTTTAGATTTGTGAACACCACTTTCAGCTTTAAGCAGTACAAACTGTTTTCGGTTACTCATATAAGATTTTATTAGGTCATGAGCAGTGCCCCTGATACCAATGTTCCATAGCTTTTCTAATAGGATTGTGATGTTCACACTGTCAAAAGCCCTCTCATGATCGAGGTATGTACCTGCAACATGTTGCCTGTTCTCGATTCCACTTATTATCTCTTCAATTAAATGAACAGCTACTGTGCTGGTTGATTTACATTTTAAGAATCCATTTTGATTTGCAAACATTAGGTTGTGCATCTGGAGTAAGTTTATAATTCTGCTGTATAATACTTTTTCAGCTATTTTGGAAAAGACTGGAAGTATTGAGATGGGTCTGTACTTTTAAATTTTAAGTTTGTCTCCTTTCTTAAAGATTGGTGTTACCTGAGCTATTTTTAGTCTGTCTGGGAAGGTGCCTGACTCTATTATATTATTTACTGCTACATACAGAGGTACAGACACACTTTCTCTGCACACTTTTAATACATTAATACTGAGGCCATCATGCCCTGCAGAACTGTAAGATTTTACAAAGCTCATGATGTTAATTATTTCTTTGCAATTTGTGGGGGCTAGATATATCCTATGCTTAGATGGATTGCCTTTAAAATTATACTGCAGGTTATTATGTTTGTCATTGATAGCTTCCCCTACTGAAGAAAAATATTCATTGAATAAATAAGCAATTTCAAGTTGATCTTTTACTATCATCCCATTGTGGTCAATATTAAAGTCCATACAGCATTTGTGTCTGTCTGTTCTAAAACTGTTTATCACTCCCCAGACACCAGAAGTAATACTGTGTGACGCCTGATGGTTGTTTGCAATGTAGCTGCTCCTGGTCTTTATTAATAATCCTTTATAGTATTCTTGATAAGTTTTGAAGGCCTCCTTTAGCTTGAGATTTTGTCTACTATTGCACTATAGAACAATTTTAATTTTCCCTTGCTTCAATGACATCATTATTTATCCAGATACTTTTGTTTATATTTTTAGTTTATTTAACTTTTGTGGCTACAACTGGGCATGTGGCATCAAAACAATAGTAGAAGTCAGCAGCAAAGCAATAGCAGGAAAACCTATCATTCTCAAACCACGGTATGTGTGCTAACATGCAGTTCAGTCTATTGATGTTATCATTATACATAATTCTTTTGCTTACATATAGTTTCTTTTTAGCAGCAAAGAACATCTCATTTGCCTCCAATTGAAGCTGTACTGCATGGTGATCAGAGATGGCTAGTTTTAGAAGAACTGTACTGTAGGAAAGATGGGTCATGTTGTTATTATATTATCCAGACAAGTTTTGCTGTTGTTTGTTATTATATTATCCAGACAGGTTTTGCTGTTGCCAGTCTCTCTAATTAGCTCAGGGATAAGTGGCGTCAGATTGAATTCATTGAGTAAGAGATGTAGCTTTTTGGTGTTCTATCAATGGTTAATAAGCCTATATTTATATCCCCTGTTGTTATAGTATTTACATGACCATTTAACCTAGGAAATGCACTGTCTATATTTATCAGCAAGTCAGATAGATTTTTGAAAAATGTACCCGTGCATGCCCCAGGTGGCCTATACACACCGATAATTGCTACATTTTCTCTACCCCATTTTAAATTTATTGCAGCAAATTCTGTGATTCCTTCTACGCAGAATGTACTTACATCAATGACACTGAAATTACTTGCTTTAACAGTGAAAATTACTAGGCCACCCCCAGCCTTGTTTTTCCTACTAAAGGCACAACAAAATTTCATGGAGAGTGGTTGACTAATGCTAATTTGGTCTTCTGTGTACCAGTGTTCAGTTATGACTAAAATATCAAGGCATGTAATAATATCCGGATCATTGTGCTTGTTTTTAAGATTACCAAAATTCTGGTGTATTACATTAAGTCTGAGTTTCTCCTGCTGGACTATACAGGATGATTTAGGGCTGTGAAAATGTCCAGCAGGCTTTACACGTTTCCAGGCTTGCCTGCAGTAGCTCTTTGTGTGGCAGATTCTGATTTGGTGGGTTGAGCCATTACATGGCAAAGCACTGATTTACACCGCTTTGTGGAGAATTTCATCTAATTTCCTCGACGGTTAATTTGCTGACAGTCTTTTTGCCTCTTTTATTCATGTGCATACCATGAGTTGTATGCAGGTCTCTTTCTAGATTGCTGGCATTAACCAGGGACACATTGTGAAATTTATTACATATTGTTTTCAGCCTATCATTCGTCTTGTGCACTTCCAAGTTCACTATTGATTGTTCCATTAGATCGTGTCTCTGTGGAATATTAACGATAATTACTTTATTGTTAATCAGCTTACCACTGCCACTTTCATGTGCCTTATAGCGTCATTCGCTTCATTTTTTGGTACATCATTTGTACGGTACCTCCTATGATTACGACACAATAATTTGATGAAAAAGACTCACTATATTGCACACACGGCTTCACCACAGCAGAAAGAGGTGTTCTAGGTTGAATGTGGGCCACAGCTGCAAAGTCGTTCTGGATACTTGCGATGTTTTACGCTATTCCATGACCATGGTTGTCTCCATATATTAGAATCCGTCCCTTCTTGTGTTTCTGGTTCACCTCGCTTTACAGGTTTCACTGTCGTTTTCTGAGACAGTTTGTTTACGTTTACTTTGGTTAGCACACGAGGTTAGGGCTTGTTTTTTGAACGTAACGAGCAGTTTTTTTTTTTTTTTTTTTTTTTTTTTTTTTTTTTTTTTTTTTTTTTTTTTTTTTTTTTTTTTTTTTGCGTTTCGGATTGTTGCTCTTTGTTTGCACATATTTAAATGCTATATGTTCCACTATTTCATCAATAATCTGATACTTGCTTTTAGTAATAACGGCCGAAAAGATTTCTTTTGTTTTTAATTTAGGACTACAGTTGTCGAGCAGGCACTGTTGATCTATTTCGTTCACCTTTTTATTTAGTAGAGAAACCTCAGCCTTTAGACACTGAATTTATCTTATTAAGTTTTCAACTAATGCTGAAAATTCGCACTTACAGGCACAATTATTCGCGTTTGTTATTTTACCCTTGTTTCTGAGGCAGCTTTTAATACAGTTCCCGCCTGTCATGAATTCGTTGCTTTCTTTCACTGATGGATCAATTCTAGCACATCGAATATGGAAAGGATGTTTACATTTCATACACCTGATGCCGGTTTTCAACAATTATTCGCATTTTCTACACTTTTCATCGCCTAATTAGGGTTTTTACGTGGACTAAGGAACGTTGCACTTCTACTTGCCGCCATCTTAAGTCGTATCCATTTTCAAATTTAACGTCACTAGAACTTGATAACAACCTTAAATTGGAGTAAAATCGAGACTAATATTACTTGGAATTTTGTTAAATTAAATATCCTGGCATTTGTGTAACCTGATTTTTGCGAACCACAGGAAACGTAACTATGGATTGCCTGATTAGGATTTAGACTCCACTTCTTCAGAATATGAGACCGTTGCCTTAACCACTATGCCACTTCTGTTGTTCCTGTACAGTGGATCCCTCAGTGTATCATCCAACTGTCTGCACCACCATTTCCTCACGTATACCCTTGAGTACATTCATACTGGGAAGTTTTTCTTTGAAAATATTGAGCATACTTTTGTTGCTGTCATTTATATTTTCCAATTCCAGTCTGAATTACCAAGCGCAGTGCAATGGTTTGATGTAGGGGGAAATAGTGTGTTTGATTATGCCTGTCACAGACCATACAGTCTTCCACATCTACATCCATAAGTAATTTGCATCTATGTTCATGTGTCTATCAGTTCAGTTTTTTTAGCATCTCTGTGACTCCCACAGGTCAAACAAACCTGTCACCATTAATGCTATCCTTCTCTGTATATGCTCAATATCCCCTGTCAGTCCTATTTGAAACAGGTCCCACACACATGAACAACATTCTTAGGGTTGATGACACAAGCAATTTGTAAGCAGTCTCTTTTGTAGATTGACTACATTTCCCTCTTGAGTCATTCCATGTCAAATCAACACACTTTAAATAAAAATTTTACCTCACCATCTTAGATTTTGCTGGAAGTTGGTATACTTAAAGTGGGTGCTGAAACTAAGAAAAATACCAAATTTCAATTTTTTACCTCAAACCATTCCTGAAATATGGTCATGTAAACTTTTCAAATACTGGCCAAAAATGTGTGAGCGGACTTTTTTTAAATTGCCATAGGAGCTGCCCTAATTGAGCTAGAGAACTGCGAAAGGTGTCATTTTGCAGCATTTTTCATGCTCTTTCCAGTGATAGACAAAAAACATAGCTTCTAATTAATAACCTTTTTCAAAATGGTAATTAATATTTTGATTTAATTTTTTTACAAAAAGTACATATGAAACTTCCTGGCAGATTAAAACTGTGTGCCCGACCAAGACTCAAACACGGGACCTTTGCCTTTCGCGGGCAAGTGCTCTACTATCTGAGCTACCGAAGCACGATTCACGCCCGGTACTCACAGCTTTACTTCTGCCAGTTTCTCGTCTCCTACCTTCCAAACTTTACAGAAGCTCTCCTGCGAACCTTGCAGAACTAGCACTCCTGAAAGAAAGGATATAGCGGAGACATGGCTTAGCCACAGCCTGGGGGATGTTTCCAGAATGAGATTTTCACTCTGCAGTGGAATGTGCGCTGATATGAAACTTCCTGGCAGATTAAAACTGTGTGCCCGACCGAGACTCGAACTCGGGACCTTTGCCTTTCGCGGGCAAGTGCTCTACCATCTGAGCTACCGAAGCATGACTCACGCCCGGTACTCACAGCTTTACTTCTGCCAGTTTCTCGTCTCCTACCTTCCAAACCAAGGCAAAGGTCCCGAGTTCGAGTCTCGGTCGAGCACACAGTTTTAATCTGCCAGGAAGTTTCATATCAGCACACACTCCGCTGCAGAGTGAAAATCTCATTCTGGAAACATCCCCCAGGCTGTGGCTAAGCCATGTCTCCGCTATATCCTTTCTTTCAGGAGTGCTAGTTCTGCAAGGTTCGCAGGAGAGCTTCTGTAAAGTTTGGAAGGTAGGAGACGAGAAACTGGCAGAAGTAAAGCTGTGAGTACCGGGCGTGAGTCGTGCTTCGGTAGCTCAGATGGTAGAGCACTTGCCTGCGAAAGGCAAAGGTCCCGAGTTCGAGTCTTGGTCAGGCACACAGTTTTAATCTGCCAGGAAGTTTCATATCAGCGCACACTCCGCTGCACAGTGAAAATCTCATTCTGGAAAAAGTACATAATTGAAAATTTTCAAAATATTTCCATAACTACTTCATACTGTTGTAAATCAGATGGCAAAATACAAATGTGGGATGATGATGGGTTCATTGTTAAAAAAAAATTATTCCGGACTCTTGTTTTTCACTAACAGCCCTAGTTTGACCAAACTGACCTTTAAGGTAGTACATCAGTAGAGGACCGTATACATAGGGCTTGATGTCTCTACAATAATTCAGAGACTGGAGCCATTGTTGAAATGATGTAGTCTGCATTGTTACCTTCTAAGGCTTTGTGTGCCAACAGCATTATTGTCCACTGTGGTTTTAGTGCAAATCAATTGTTACCTCTGTGTTGACCAGTCTGTATCTATTATATTTAATAGTTCATTTTCAAGTAAATCTATACATTGAAGGGCAGTTTATAAGTGGTTTTTGTATAAATATGGAACCAAGTAAAAAGTGCAGTGCTGTAAGCGTGCAGTGTTGTAATCCATTGAAGAAGTCAAATCATTTTATTAGAGACAGAAAAAAACTGAGAAATGTCACAACATGGATGCCCAAATTATTTCCTCAAATACCAAGTGGTGCTAAGATTTGTGATAAATGTAGGAAAGATGTAACCAAATTGAAAAATACACCAGAGCCCATCAGTAATGAAAGTGCTGAAGAAGAATCTTCTGGATCAGAGACAATCATCCGAGACCAAGACCCTGACTTCACTCCAACTTCAGGAGCTGTTAAAACATTTAACACAACACTTCAAGAACTAGGTGAGTCCCCAATTGACAAGAGAAAACTAACATCTAGGCATTACGCAAAATCAGAAGTGAAGAAAATCTCATCAATGACATGTAAACTTTTTGTTACTCCTGAATCTTCGTCAGATACTGATACTGATGAATCCGTTCTTGAAAATCTCAAAAGAAACTTTAAAAATTCTGTAAGTAGAGCAAAAAAGCTAGTGATTCTTACAAGTTTACCTGAAAAGTGGAGTGTCTGGAAAATAATGAGGGAATTTAATGCTCCTAATTACATTGTTCGGCAGTCCAAAAAAATTTTGAAAGAGAGAGGATTCATGGAAGGTCCAAACCCAAAACCAGGGAAGTGTTCACCAACAGAAACTGTCAAAACTGTACATTCATTTTGTTGTGTCTAGACAAGACAGCCTAGACACAATGAGAGGAAGCCGACAGGCACGCACTAAGCCAAAGAGGGTGCGTGAGGTCTGAAACAGGATACGTAATGATTGCTATAAAGAAAAGTACGTAGCTTCTGTAATACTTAACTTTAATCCATCCTTTTGGTACATCTGGAGATTGTGGCGATACAAGTGAGACTCTTTAGATACATGCAATGTTACTAATGGCGCCTTGCTAGGTCGTAGCCATTGACTTAGCTGAAGGCTATTCTAACTATCTGCTCGGCAAAGGAGCGAGGCTTCGTCAGTGTAGTCGCTAGCAAAGTCGTCCGTACATCTGGGGCGAGTGCTATCCCATATCTCGAGACCTGCCTTGTGGTGGCGCTCGGTCTGCGATCACACAGTGGCGACACGCGGGTCCGACATGTACTAATGGACCGCGGCCGATTTAAAGCTACCACCTAGCAAGTGTGGTGTCTGGCGGTGACACCACACATTTTATGAAAATGATGAAGTTAGCAGGGCAATGCCAGGTATTAAAGATTGTGTGACAATTACAGAAACAAGTGGAAATAAAACAAAAATATCAAAAAGACTTATTTTGTGTAACCTTAAAGAAGCTTACAAACATTTTAAAGACACGTTTCCTAACATAAAAATAGGTTTCTCTAAATTTGCTGAGTTGAGACCAAAACATTGTGTATTAGCTGGCTGGAGTGGCATACACACTGTCTGCGGGCGCACAACTCACCAAAACATAAAATTAATGATAGAAAATGCCAAACTAAATACAGTAACAAACAGCAGCTTAAACAATTATAAGCAGTGCATTGCAAAAATGCTTTGCAACCCATCATCAGTTGATTGCAACATGGGAAACTGTGAATACTGCCCAGGAGAAACTGGCATACATAAAATTTTAAAAGACTCTTTTCATGAAAACTTAATTGAACAAGTTCAGTTCCAACAGTGGATGTCAGTTGACCGATGTAATCTGGAAATTGTTTAGAAAACTTCTGAAGAATTCATAGATTTATTTTGTAGTAAGATGTCGACTTTGATTCGGCATGACTTCATTTCCAAGCAACAACGAACATCCCTTAACTCCACAAGAGAAAACCTTATGGAATCTGAATTTGTTGTCATATGTGATTTTTCAGAAAATTATAGTATAGTTCTACAGGATGAAGCTCAGAGTTTCCACTGGACAAGACAACAGATTACCATTCATCCTTTTGTTATATATTACAAACAGGAAGACAAAATTGAGCGTATGAGCTTTGTCATTGTTTCTGATTGCATGGAGCACAATACAGCTGTGGTTTACACCTTTCAAAAGAAGCTAATTTCATATCTAACAAATAAATTTCAAGAGATTCCAAAAAAGATATACTATTATTCTGATGGTTCTGCCACTCAGTATACAAATAAGAAAAACTTCCTGAACCTTTGCCTTCATGAGGAAGACTTCAACATAAAAGCTGAGTGGCACTTTTCAGCCACAGCACATGGGAAAGGGCCTTGTGATGGAGTAGGGGGTGCAGTAAAGAGACTGGCAGCTCGTGCAAGTTTGCAAAGGCCATACCAAAATCAGATCCAAACCGCACGAGATCTATTTGAGTGGGCAGTAGATAATATCACAAATGTTGATTTTGCATATTCCACTCAAGAAGACTATGCTGCTTCCAAAATATTCTTAAAAAGCCAACTTGAAGAGGCATTGACAATCAAAGGAACACAGAAATTTCACGCTTTCATTCCCAACACTACATCAAAATTAATAGTCAAATACTTCTCAGGTGATATGCAGGGTTGAGAGAGGGAAGTATCTACATCACCAGACAAACTGAAGTTACAAGATGTATCAGGCTATGTCACCGCTGTATATGGCAGAAACTGGTGGCTTGGGTACATTTTAGAAAAAAACGAAGAACTTGATGAAGTGAAAATAACTTTTCTTCATCCATGTGGACCAGCTAAGTCATTCTCTTATCCTGCACATGCTGATGTCCTGTGGGTGTCAGTTGTGGATGTTCTCACAAAAGTGAATCCATTTACTCTGACAGGGAGAACATACATTCATAATGAAAGTGATGTAAACCAAACCCAGTCAGCTTTATTAAAATGTAGTATGTGAAGTTCCAAGACAATTTATTGGGAAACTGCTTTCAACTCAAAACTTAATTTTTGTCTCAGGTTAGTGTTAATGTATATTTTATAGAAAGTTGTTTCAAAATTATTGTTAGTACCTATTCTGTTAAATTTTTGCTATGTACCTGTTACTCAAAAACAAACATTACGTATTTAATTTGTTTAATAGTTCCATTTCAAACATCATGGACCAGAACTATTATGTAAATACTTGTACTTATTCATACTTTATTTCAGTCTGTAGTTAAATGCTCAATTTCTTGTTTTTGTTATATCGGTTAATATATTGTTAGTGAAGTTGTATGAAATTAAAATAAGCAATCAACTTAATTATAAAATATGCTGATTAGTTTTGGTTTAATAAGGTGATGTTTTGATATTTCTAATACTTTTTTACTTACCTTTCAGTATATTTCAAAGAAATTCCTGTTTGTTAAACGTCAATTTGGTCAAACTAGGGCCGTTAGTGAAAAACAAAAGTCCAGAATAGTTTTTTTTAACAATTAACCCATCATCATCCCAGATTTATATTTTGCCTTGTGATTTACAATAGTATGAAGTAGTTATGGAAATATTTTGAAAATTTTCAATTATGTACTTTTTGTAAAAAAAATTAAATCAAAATATTAATTACCATTTTGAAAAAGGTTATTAATTAGAAGCTATGTTTTGTTGTACATCCCTTGAAAGAGCATGGAAAATGCTACAAAATGACACCTTTCCCAGTTCTCTAGCTCAATTAGGGCAGCTCCTAGGACAATTTAAAAAAAGTCCATTCACACATTTTTGGCTGGTTTTTGAAAAGTTTACATAGCCATATTTCAGAAACGGTTTGAGATAAAAAATTGAAATTTGGTATTTTTGTTAGTCTCAGTGCCCACTATAAGTATACCAACTTTCAGCAAAATCTAAGAGGGTGAGGTAAAATAAGTGTGTTGATTTGATGTGGAATGACTCCCGAGTATTCTACCAACGACCTGAAGTCTGCCACCCACTTTACCTACCATTGAGCCTGTGTGATCATTCCATTTCATATCCTTACAAATTATACAGTTGACAAACTGCTTGGTACCTTCTTTCTTAACACCAACAGACATTAAAACTTTTACAGATGTCATGTTATAATCCAAATGGACACTTTCGTTTGACAGTGAAGGCATGGAACACTTTTTAAAAATTCTGATCATTAAACCACATTCTATTCTTTTCACCACTTCCGAGTAAAGCAGCAGAGTATAAATAGATTGGTAGCATGTGTACTGCAAGACAGCTGAACCAGTAAACACTTAACTGATTTTGTCCAAGTTAGTGACAAAACTGTCAAATTTTGCAGGTGCATGACGCGCAGCAGTTGGACATGCTTTAAAAGGGTTGGTCTCCTCACAGATGTGTGTATCACTATTATTTTGAATTTCCTTATAACATGTTTTTGACTGTGTTATTTGTGTATGTCACTCTCATTCCTTTTATGTTTTCCCTCAACACTCCACAACAGATTCTCACATTTAATTTTGTAAATTGAAAAACAATGTGTCAAACATGATTAAACTTAATTTAAGTGTTGAGCACATGCAAAGGCATAAGTAAAATGTGAAAACACCATCATACAGTGAGGGTACTAGACACACTATTTGCAGATGTGACTTTTGAGGCTTCCCTGACAGATCTGTTGCAAATACACTTCTTGGGTTTGGCACTGGATAACTTTGTGCAAGTCCTACAATATTTCATTGAAACAACCACTTGATGTCAGTGGGTGGTAGTAGCAAGCTGCTGCAGTGACAACAGCAACCACCACAACTATGCTAATACAACAGGCGATGATTTCATAAAAGAGAGAGAGAGAGAGTGATGCTCAGCCACACTCAGTGCGTCTCCTGACCTGAACTGCAGACAGTATGCGAATACACTTCTCAGGTTTGCAGTGGGATAACATTGTGTGTCCTACAATGCTTCATTGAAACAGCTGTTCATCATCATCAGGTGGTGATAGTTACTCTCATCCATGCTGCAGTAAGCTGTTCACTAAATTGGATGAATTGTTTGCTGTTCAGGATATTCATGCAGAAAATGAGCTCTATGTAGGTGAGCATTTTTGTGTTTCATGCTTAAACGGTCACCTGTTGTACCAGCATAAGGATGAATATAAGCATCAACGTCATCTCACTTGAGCTATGCAATCACTCTTTCATGTGGAAAGACATAGATGCATTTGTGTCTGCCTAAAAGTAAAAAAAAAAAACACCAAACACTGCCACTACCTCAGCTGAAGACATCCTTATTGTATTTGTTTCATAGATCATAACAAATTATAATTTTTTGCCAACTAGCAATGCAACTTGTATAATTTCACATTCTAAACTTAGCAAAACTACTAGTGATTCATTTGACTTATTAAACTGAGAGGTTAACTAAAAAACTAAATGGTAGATAATGGGATAAAGACTTTGGACAAACATACAATTTCAGGAGCCTGTCATCAGGATGGAAACATCATACTGCCACCCAAACAGATCTCATGTGGGGGTTGTGCAAACAACTTGTAAATAATTACTGTGTTTGTAGACACATCAAGCATAAATTTTGTGATGCTTATTTCATGAATGGAATAGCAAAACTGTTAGTCAGTAGTGTTAATCTATCATCTGTCATATGACCCACAGTGAATTTTGTGTTATAAGTTTTATGCAAACAACAGAATTTAAGTTAAATACTGAATCATCAGTTTTCGAACACACACCTCTACAGTAAGTAAATGGTTTCTTTTACTGATGGCTACTATCATACAGTTTTCAATATATACACGTCTAACTAAATGGTACCTACATACAAGATACTAAAGTTAAGATGTATATCACTGTTAATGCATAACTACCACTGCTAGAAAAACAAACCCAAGCAGAATTGAATAATACTGAATGCAGGGTTGAAGACAAAGTATAAAATGGGTACTACTGGTGTCAACAACATGTACCGTGAGTGAAAAGAAACAAAACACACATCACATGCTGTTGACATCTGCACTGTTGTGTGCTATTTTCAGTGCAGTACAGATAGAAAGATAACTGGGTTTAAAAACTAAATGAAAACCAATAACTCAGTAATGAACTGCTGGAGACCATTGGTCCCTTGTAGCAAAATACTCAGAATGTGTCTTTAAACAACCATTGAAAGTTAGTCTGTTGAGTTACGGTTCACCCTGTATATCAATGATGACTCAAAAAAATTTCTGTTTGCGGATAACACAAGCATTATTGTGAAAGACATGGGATATAATATAAATGATGTAACTAACAGAGTAGTCAGTAACAGCATGTGGCTTCCAGAGAACAGAAATAAATAAAAAAATTGTAATGCTCACAGTTTATGGCATGGAACTCTTGTAAAAGAGAAATTTTAGTGTCCAAAGTTGGTCAAACAGTCAGTGAAGTTGACCATTTTAAATTGTTAGAACTGAGGGTTGATGGAAGAGTTTCTTGGAAGTATCATGTTCAAGATCAGTTGGTGAAGCTAAATGCTGCTCTCTTCACTATAAGAATGATTTCCACTGTCTCTGATGCTGAAACACAAATACTTGTTTACTCTATTTACCTTCGCTCTATTATCTCATATGATGTCATATTCTGAGGCACTCACCAAGAATATTCAAGGCCCAGAAAAGGGTTGTCTGACTGATCCATGGTGTCAGTCCACGAACTTCATTTTGGCTCTTGTTCAGGTGTCTCAAAATTGTAATCTGCTGTCCCTGTATACAGACTGCATCAAGGGACTTGTTGTTGTTGAAAACATGTATTCATTCAGAAGAAACTACAACATTCATTCATTGTACACTAGACAAAGAAAGATATGCACTTGGATAATACTTCCTTAAGCTCTGTACAGAAAGATTTGTGCTATTCAGCAGGTTTTATTTTCAATAGACTTGCAAGATAACTGAAACAATTGAGCAATTAACCTCAAGTATTCAGATCCAAGTTGAAGGTTTCCTTATGGCACACTACTCCTTTTCTGTACAGAAGTTCCTCATAATAGTTAAGAATTTTTCTCTGTAACGTGTTATTTATACATACACTCTCTCAAATTGGTTTATAAATTTTCTTATCAGTCTTGTAAACTATGTACTGCCTTATTCCATGATCAAGTAGCATTGGCTTGCATGGTCCCACGGAACCTGACAGATAAATAAAAAATAAATAAATTTGTGTTTCAGTGCAACCACACATACAAGCTGCGGTAGAACTGACTAAGCAGTTTTGAGGGATAACTGCTTGATCAGTGCTGGGGTAGGAAGTTGCACATGGTCTCCTTTTGTTCCATCAGTGACCCTGTTTCAGTAGCCAATGTGGTTTGGACCAGAGCACATTGGGCTTTGTCATGCATGCATATTTTGAAAATGATCAATCTGTGATCATTACACAAAGAGCTTTTTGGCAACAGCACAACAATGCTGTTCCTAATGTGAACATGATGCACTTCTGGGTATGGCAGTTTGAGGAAAATGGTAGTACACAAAGAAGAGATACACACGGCCAATGCAGATCCATCAGAACACTAGAAAATGTGTAGCTGATAAGAGCAGCAGTTGAACAACCACCAAGACATTCTGCTCGAAGGCATCCTGTTTCATTGAAGATTACAGACCATAATTTGAGGAGTAATATGCATTTTGATTCAAATTTTGAATTTCCATAACTTCAAAGTAATGATGGTTCATGAATTGGGCCTGCCAGGCTTTGCCAATTGTCCCAATAATAGTGCTAGGTCTTCTGTTCATAAATGTAGGTTGTTCTACAAACATTCATTTAAAATATTGACTAAGTTATGTAATTTATTGTCTGATATACTTCTCACTTCCCATCAAAGTAGTAAACAATTTTTAGAATTTATAAGCTTTTAAATTTTCTTTTACTGCTGTTTTGTTATTTTTATGCAGAGTTTAATGCATCTCACTCTTTTTTTCTATTTTTGTTTTCACACTATTTATCATGTAGTTTAATAGCTCTGTTGGTTAAGTGATAGGTTAAAAATTTAAATGGAAAGGGCTATATTCCCTGTTTATCAGGATTTTTTTTCTATCATTTGCTGTTATCTCTGAATCTTTTCTGTGTATGTGAAACAAGCCACTCAACATCATCATTTTGTTACATATTAAACTGCAGATCCTTCCAACATTGGTAAATTGGACTACTATTTTGTCAGAGAAAGGCAAGTGTGTTCCTCATTCAACATGACCATGCCCAATAAAGCATTGAAAATCAAATTCACTCTGGAGACTGTTATGTTGCTACTGACTATAGATTTATTTTACATATAGTTTGTACACTGACTGACACACTTTTGATATGCAGTAGATTCCAAGCTCAAGAAATATCTTCAAGGATTTAAATAGAATGTATGAACAATTAAAAGCCTTCATTGTAGGAAAGGTACATGCTTCAGTATTTAACACTGAGTATGCAGTTTATTTATCTATTATCTCTTACAAGTTCAGCTGTTTCACAGTTGCAAACAATCAGAGCAAGACCATGGCAGATCGTCACTTACGAATTTTAGGTTCACTCTAGTGCACTTTTCATGAAGCCAATAGTTGCACTTTACACATAAGATTCCTTTCATAACACGCTTTATACACTGTTTACACAATGAACTGTTGTTTTTACTATTTTTGTACACGTGCAATGTGTCATTACACTGTTCAGTCAGTGCCATCTTCAGCGTCTAACATTTGATATAGGTTATTATGCCTCTGATCTGCAATCATTTCGTGTCTAACACTGTTTTCAGATAAAGTCTTTCCTTAAACTCTTCGTGGTAATAAAGCAACTGTGCCCAATGCTTACCCATCTTTTTGCATTCGCATTGATGACTACTATTTCTAGCAAACAAGTTATGTACAAATAGTTTCTTTTGTTGTCCACCTTCTTATTTTCCTTTGTGATAAAACATATACAGTAGTTACCAGTCTTCTATACCAGGTTGTAATTATCTTTGACGCAACAGAAGACCATGATAACAAAAGTGACCAAATTCTGCTATAAAGAATTCCCTACACTTGGCATACATTATTCAAACACTACACTAAAAACTAAATTTTACTTTTATGTACCCAACAAACAGAATAATCTCAAGTTATATTGATGCAACATTTAGTTCAGTGGTATTTATGTATGCTACTTCCTGCAAAGACTGAGTAGGACCAGGGGCACCCAAGTGATTAATATGATTACATTTGAGGTGCAAGGGGAGGTGGAGGTGATGAGGGTTGCCTATGAATTGTTCTTGACTCAGTCAAGACTTTTATGTTTCCAAGTAAGATGGAAACACAGCACTTCCACGAAACTTAGCCCTGGGCAGTGATACACTAGTGGCCATTAAAATTGCTGCACCATGAAGATAACATGCTACAGACGCTAAATTTAACCGACAGGAAGAAGATGCTGTGATATGCAAATGATTAGCTTTTCAGAGCATTCACCCAAGGTTGGCGCCGGTGGCGACACCTACAACGTGCTGACATGAGGAAAGTTTCCAACCGATTTCTCATACACAAACAGCAGTTTACCAGTGTTGCCTGGTGAAATGCTGTTGTGATTCCTCGTGTAAGGAGGAGAAATGCGTACCATCACGTTTCCGACTTTGATAAAGGTCGAATTGTAGCCTACTGCGATTGCGGTTTATCGTATCATGACATTGTTGCTCGCGTTGGTAGAGATCCAATGACTGTTAGCAGAATATGGAATTGGTGGGTTCAGGAGGGTAATACGGAACACCATGCTGGATCCCAATGGCCTCATATCACTAGCAGTCGAGATGACAGGCATCTTATCCGCATGGCTGTAACGGATCATGCAGCCATGTCTCGATCCCTGAGTCAACAGATGGGGACGTTTGCAAGACAACCAACATCTGCATGAACATTTCGACGACGTTTGCAGCGTCATCGACTATCAGCTCGGAGACCGTGGCTGTGGTTACCCTTGATGCTGCATCACAGACAGGAGTGCCAGAGATGATGTACTCAACGACGAACCTGGGTGCACGAATGGCAAAACGTCATTTTTTCGGATGAATCCGGTCTCTGTTTACAGCATCATGATGGTTGCATCCGTATTTGGCAACATTGCAGTGAACGCACAAGGGAAGTGAGTATTCGTCATCGCCATACTGGCGTATCACCCGGCATGATTGTATGGGGTGCCATTGCTTACACGTCCCGATCACCTCTTGTTCGCATTGACAGCACTTTGAACAGTGGACGTTACATTTCAGATGTGTTACGACCCGTGGCTCTACCCTTCATTCGATTCCTGCGAAACCCTACATTTCAGGAGGATAATGCACGACCGCATGTTGTAGGTCGTGTATGGGCCTTTCTGCATACAGAAAATGTTCGACTGCTACCCTGGCCAGCACATTCTCCAGATCTCTCAGCAACTGTAAATGTCTGGTCAATGGTGGCCGAGCAACTGGCTCATCACAATACACCAGTCACTACTCTTGATGAAATGTGGTATCGTGTTGAAGCTGCATGGGCAGCTGTACCTGTACACGCCATCCAAGCTTTGTTTGACTCAATGCCCAGGCGTATAAAGGCCGTTATTACAGCCAGAGGTGGTTGTTCTGGGTACTGATTTCTCAGGATCTATACACTCAAATTGAAAATGTAATCACATGTCAGTTATAGTATAATATATTTGTCCTATGAATACCCGTTTATCATCTGCATTTCTTCTTGGTGTAGCAATTTTAATGGCCAGTGGTGTATTTAAACAACCAAGTGTAGTCCATCATCATTGGTACAGTTGGACCATACTATGATGCATAGACCATGACAGTCGTTACTGAATTTATGATGCAGCCACATCCACCATCTTCAGGCCATCTGACTGCCTCAGCTCAGTTTTTGTAAGTTCTTGGTGGATACAGGATCATAGATATCTACGGCTAGCCAGATTGTGTTTGGCACCATGAATTTGAACCCCTCACATTGTATACTAAGCAGTGACGGTGGTAATGGTCTTCACTCATTTGGTTTGGCATTGTTGGGTTTCTGAATTGGGGGGGGGGGGGGGATGTCAGGGTGTGTGTGGATGTTCTCCCTAGTGTATGCATAAGTTGCATCATTCTTGAGCTAGACTTCCTAGTTAAACATCACATCAAAGCTGATCTACAGTTGAGCACAGTGGAGCTGGGTGGAACATCGTTCCATCTTGATATTACTGCTGAAAGAACTGAACCGTCACAACAAACACGTGAGACATTGGATAAGCCAATTAAACTGCATACATGGTCTGTTAGACTCAGCTTGTGAGATACAATACCAAAAAGTTCAGGAAGGCCACTCTGAATAAATGTAGTAGATGATCTACCAATTAATACTTTGTATGTAGTAGAGTTGTTGCTATAGAAAGAGGAATTGGATCAACGATTTTTCATACAACATACTTTATTTTTTATATGCGAAGTTGATGGAAGATGTGTAGTGCCAGACAGTGGAGACAATTTTGGTTTGGAAGAGGTGAGGCTATCAAAAGGTGCACCAATAGCTACAGGTACAGGAGGAAGAGGAATTTAACAGGGATTTCAGTATAGAATACACATAGCTGTGATATTCTGTTGGTGGACTCCATAGAGTGTATTGGAGTAAGTGTGGAAGAATGCCACAGAGCTCATGCTCCCAACCCAGTTTGTCAGCAGTTCACAAGGTAAGCACAACTCAATGGGGCGCTGTACAAGCAAACATGATGTGGGTGACACATAGTTATGCCAACAAGCTTGATATATGACATACTGAGGCAGGCTCATGATTACATATTAGCAGGGCATAGTGGATGATGTGCCACAGATTGCTGCATTGTGGAAAATTATTGTGACCAATGGGGATACAAGATGTAGCGCTTTGTGTAAAGAACTGTATTCCTTGCACTCAAAAAGCCAAGGTGAGTCATCAGCAAATCCCATTAGAAAGGAGAAAAGATGAGAAAGAAAGGTAAAACTAAGCAAGTGAAGCAGTATGTGCCAACAGCTGGCCCAACACAGCTGTATGCCTAAGACCACGAAGTGACCTGGGGAACTAATTTTTGTGTTTTATAATTAGCTATCAGGGATATTTGTTAGTATATATTGTTGCTATGCTAATGCTTGCATTGCTTTTATGAGAGAAGCTCACAGGAAACATTTTTGTTTAGGTAATAGGTTAAGAGAATTTTCAGGTGAAAATTGATTCACAATGTTAGTTGAACCTTAGCATGTCTAATTTAATTTTGAAAGGAAATACCAATGTTATATGGTGCAGTACATGTACTGTTTTGCTAAGTAAGTTATTTAGTTTGTGTAGAAGTAGATCAGTAGACTTGCAACAAGAAGTATATTGCCAGTTAATGAGACTGAGTATGTTTGTTTGTGATACATTTTGGTGTTTAGCTCTAGATTTAAGGATTCATTATGATGGACATTTTCTAAGTCAGTCTAGTCATTTAAGGTGATGGGAGATCTGAGGAAGTACTACTCTCGATTGCAGAGTTACTGCAGTGCTGAGCTAGGCAAATCTGTCTACCTCACAAAAAGAATACACAGAGTTCCTGAGTCTCACGAGTACACACTGTTTCACTCTGAGAAGCCTGCGACAGAGTGCCCAATAAGGTTATTACAAGTGGAACTGATTTCTTCCAAAATCTAAGGCTATTCTCAGTACCAAAATTGGTAGTTATCATTTGTACCCACTATGAACGGGGTCATTTTGGCAACACACAGCAAATAAAACTGCAGGGGAAGGAATTGTTGATAAATGGTACATGATGCAATGTCTCAGGGCATACTTTCCAATTGCCCCCCACAATCACCAGAACCACAACACTAAACACCAACTATTTATCAATCTACCTGCTAGACCTACCATTTGAGATCCTGCCTGAGGAAAACCTAATCTACTTAAGTGGCTTCCCTGGATCAGATGAAAGCAGCACAAAGCAGTTGCTCAATGATGGAACATCTGAATGATCATGTGAAAAAATATTGAACCCAACACTGCCACCGATTCATCACCATAGGATCCAGCACATTGGCTGCCTGCATAATTCTGATGATAGTAAGTACTGTGTACTGCCACCTCAGATGCAGAGTTGCCCAAATCCAATCTTTACCTTCCTTTAACCTGCAGATCCATAGTAGTCATGTCAGGACCAGTGACTCAACCCCACTGAGTAAAGCAAAGTGGTGAAAACAAAACAAGGGACCTAGAAACTCCACATTTGAGCATCCTAAGAGTGATATCGTGTGTAGAGCATGATATAAAAAGGAAAAAAAGACATGCAAAGGGGAGAAGTTAAGCAATAAGTGTTTACTCTGAATTCATGCAGATGAATGTAAAGTATAGAAACAATGCTGGACAGATCAGCGTCTCTGCTGCAGCCACTCTCTTAAGCAGTAATCGAGTAGTCTGGATTAATCTAAGCAGAGAGGAAATGTAGTGATATAGAACTTTAGCAGTATGAAAAGCAGCCCAGAATCATAATCAGGCCACAGTCGCAGCCTGCTAGCCAGACAACACCTCTGCCAATACAGCAATTTGGCAGACACCACCACTCTGGTACCAATGTTCTTGCATGCCATTGTCCTGGGAATGGAACAGTTTTCAGGTAGCTTCTGTTGTTTGACACACTGCCACATGAAAACAGCAGGACCCCAGTCATTGAAAGACAGAGTCAGTTGTCATCGAACATCTGTGGCAACTCCAGCTGCCATCATTGGACTGTGAACCAACAACTGTCATCTGACTGCCTCAGCTCAGGCAGCCAGAAGTCTGCCGTGCCTCTTGGTCCGGGCAATGCAGTTAGTTCCAGGCAGTTTCGCACCCTTGGGCACCACCACCAACCATAGCTGCTATCCAGCCTGTAGTTCTGTGTTCATCAGCTGCATAATTCTTCTGAGTTAGCTTGCCTAGCCTTGTCAACCATTTGCCCCATCGCTGTCCTACCGTGCTGTCTCACACTGCAGGCACATCCGTGCCGGCATGCTTGCATCTGAGGAACACTGCTTACCACCTGTTGTCTGCTTGCCACAGGTGCATTACACTACGTTCATGTATAATTGTTAATAACGAGTTTTGGCAACTGACTGGCCACCTGAATTGTCTACACTTCCACTCACCTCCAGAAGAGGGCTGCTTCCCCACATCTTCCCAAAGTATGCCCCATTACAATCTTTTATCATCTCTCTGTGACAAATTAATAAGCACATATTTTAAATATGCTTTTCACTAATTGTGCTTCTCTGCCACATGTTCAAATGCCTGTGGGTGTTAAATGTTTTGTCAGCAGTACATTTTGTTAGTGGAAATGTCATATAATTCTGCAGAGCCTAAAACGGGTTACTAAATTTTTACATCACACTCCTTACTTCTCCTTAAAGCACACAAAATTCTGTTTTCCACTTCTGCTTCAAGATGTACAGTGCCATAAAAAAATAGTCCCTTCATAGTTTTGAAAAGAGTAGCTTTAGTTATATGTATTTTTTAAATTGGGATAAATGAAAACTGCTTTGACAGGAGTATTATTGTATTCTGAAAATCTCTGTTCATGTTACACATTCACATTCAGAGAGTCTATGAATGGTGATCTGTATCAGGTAAGTGCAGCAGCCACAGGAATGTTCAAATGATGAATTTGTGTAACAAAAGTTGTTGGCATTTGAATGTCAATTTGCAGATATGTATTTAAAACTGTGATTCTTTTCTGGTTTTGTGTTGGTTAGCACATCATCTTGAAATTTATGCTCCTGTCAATGGTGAAACACTTCCCCAAGGTAGCTGTCAAATCTGTTCTGTATTGCCCTTTGATGTACACTCCTGGAAATGGAAAAAAGAACACATTGACACCAGTGTGTCAGACCCACCATACTTGCTCCGGACACTGCGAGAGGGCTGTACAAGCAATGACCACATGCATGGCACAGCGGACACACCAGGAACCGCGGTGTTGGCCGTCGAATGGAGCTAGCTGCGCAGCATTTGTGCACCGCCGCCGTCAGTGTCAGCCAGTTTGCCGTGGCATACGGAGCTCCATCGCAGTCTTTAACACTGGTAGCATGCCGCGACAGCGTGGACGTGAACCGTATGTGCAGTTGACGGACTTTGAGCGAGGGCATATAGTGGGCATGCGGGAGGCCGGGTGGACGTACCGCCAAATTGCTCAACACGTGGGGCGTGAGGTCTCCACAGTACATCGATGTTGTCGCCAGTGGTCGGCGGAAGGTGCACGTGCCCGTCGACCTGGGACCGGACCGCAGCGACGCACGGATGCACGCCAAGACCGTAGGATCCTACGCAGTGCCGTAGGGGACCGCACCGCCACTTCCCAGCAAATTAGGGACACTGTTGCTCCTGGGGTATCGGCGAGGACCATTCGCAACCGTCTCCATGAAGCTGGGCTACGGTCCCGCACACCGTTAGGCCGTCTTCCGCTCACGCCCCAACATCATGCAGCCCGCCTCCAGTGGTGTCGCGACAGGCGTGAATGGAGGGACGAATGGAGACGTGTCGTCTTCAGCGATGAGAGTCGCTTCTGCCTTGGTGCCAATGATGGTCGTATGCGTGTTTGGCGCCGTGCAGGTGAGCGCCACAATCAGGACTGCATACGACCGAGGCACACAGGGCCAACACCCGGCATCATGGTGTGGGGAGCGATCTCCTACACTGGCCGTACACCACTGGTGATCGTCAAGGGGACACTGAATAGTGCACGGTACATCCAAACCGTCATCGAACCCATCGTTCTACCATTCCTAGACCGGCAAGGGAACTTGCTGTTCCAACAGGACAATGCACGTCCGCATGTATCCCGTGCCACCCAACGTGCTCTACAAGGAGTAAGTCAACTACCCTGGCCAGCAAGATCTCCGGATCTGTCCCCCATTGAGTATGTTTGGGACTGGATGAAGCGTCGTCTCACGCGGTCTGCACGTCCAGCACGAACGCTGGTCCAACTGAGGCGCCAGGTGGAAATGGCATGGCAAGCCGTTCCACAGGACTACATCCAGCATCTCTACGATCGTCTCCATGGGAGAATAGCAGCCTGCATTGCTGCGAAAGGTGGATATACACTGTACTAGTGCCGACATTGTGCATGCTCTGTTGCCTGTGTCTATGTGCCTGTGGTTCTGTCAGTGTGATCATGTGATGTATCTGACCCCAGGAATGTGTCAATAAAGTTTCCCCTTCCTGGGACAATGAATTCACCATGTTCTTATTTCAATTTCCAGGAGTGTATTTGAATATGAAGCAGTTTGAATCATCTAATAAAGCCAAGTCCTATGGCCCAGATTGTACACCAATTAGGTTCTTTTGAGAGTATGCCAATACAATAGTTCCATACTTAGCAATCATGTGTAACTATTTGCTTAACAAGAGATTTGTACCTAAAGATTGGAAAGTTGCCCATGTCACACCAATACTCAAGAAAGGAAATCAGAATAATCCACTGAATTACAGATCATTATCACTGATGTTGATTTCCAGTAGGATTTTGGAACACATACTGTGTTCGAAAATTATGAATTACCTTGAACAAAATGATCTATTGACAAATAGTCACCACAGATCATAAAATATCATTCTTGTGGAACACAACTAGCTCTGTATTCACATGGACAGGAGATCTCAGATTGATTCCATATTTCTAGATTTCCAGAAGGCTTTTGAGACCGTTCCTCAACAGAGACTTCTAATAGTATTGTCTGCACATGGGATATAGTCTCAATTGTGCAACTGGATCCATGATTTCCTGTCAGAAAGGTCACAGTTCATAATAATCAACAAAAGTCATCCAATAACACAAGTACCATGTGGCATTCCCCTGAGAAGTGTTATAGGACTCTGCTGTTCCTAACCTACATAACTGATTTAGGAGATAATCTAAGCATCCCTTCTAAATTATTTGTAAATGATGCTGTAACTTACCATCTAGTAAACTCGTCATAAAAGCAAAACCAATTGCAAAATTACTTAGCTAAGATATCTGTATGGTAAAGCAGCAATTTTGACTAAATAATGAAAGATGAGGGGCCATCCAAATGAGTGCTAAATGGAATCTGCTAAATTTTGATTACATGATAAATAATACAAGTATAAAGGCTTTTAATTCACCTAAGTGCCTAGGAATTACAATAACAATCACCTTAAATTGGAATGATCAAATAGATAATGTTGTGGGGAGGCAAACCAAAGACTGTGTTTTATTGACAGAACAGTTAGACTGTGCAATAGGTCTACTAAAGAGACTGCCTACCCTATGCTTTTCCATCCCCTGCTAGAGAGTTACTGTGTGGAATGGTATCCTCACCAGTAGGATTGATGGAGGACATTGAAAAAGTTCAAAGGGCAGTGGCTTGATTTGTATTATCATGAAATAGGGGAGAGAGAATCACAGATATGATAAGCAAGTTGAGGTGGCAATCACTAAGACAATGCTGTTTTTCATTGTGGCAATATATTTTCACAAAATTTCAGTCACCAACTTTCTACTCTGAATGTGAAAGTATTTTATTGATGCCAACCTACATAAGGAGAAATGATCAGCATAATAAAATAAGAGAAATCAGAGCTCTCATGGAAAGACATAATCTTCATTTTTACTGTGCTCTGTTCAAGAGTGCAAGAGAGAGAAATAGCCTGAAGGTGGTTTGATGAACACTTTGCCAGGTACTTTGCTGTGAAATGCAGAGTATTCATGGAGATGTAGATGTAGAATGAAGTGCAGTGGTGGTAATATGTACATGGATAAGGTTTATTTTAGGCTTTTCCCCATGGCTTAATGTGTGTAAGTCATCTCCTACCCCCCCCCCCCCCCCCCTCTTTTCTGTCTCCTCCTCTCACACATCCCTTCTGCCCATCATCTCCTCCTCCACCTTTGTCTGGCCATCCTCTCCTTCCCCCATCTCTCTGTTGATACCCTTCTCCACACTCTGTCCATCTTCTCTTCTTTAACATCTCTGTCCATCTACTACTATTCTCCCATCTCTCTGTGTCCATCTAGTTCTCCACTTCCTTTCTCTGTCCATCTTGTCTTCCCTACTCTCCCTTATCCATCCCAACCTTTCCCCCGTCATCCCCATCCACATGTGCAGTTGCTGCACAACAGGTTCACGAAGCATGCCAGTACTACTCCCAACACGTGCATGTCATGCTGGGCAGCCTACATGTCAGGGGCTTGAAAACTCATTGGTTGTCCCTGACGTGTAGGCTGCCATGCAATCCAGGTCGATACTACTCTAACACAACACACCTACCGTGCAGGTCAGCTTACACATATGGGGCTGGAAAACTGTTCCACAGCTCTGACGTGTGAACTGCCCTGCAGAGTAGGACAATAAGATAGGCCAATGCTATTCTCACACAACTCATCTGTTGTGCAGGGAACCCTATACAGCATGGACTGAAAAAACATGTTTTTCCCCATATCTGAGATTATAACACCCCACCCCCCTCCCCACAAACACACACACTGCTTTATGTATTGATTAGACACTTGGCAATGACAATGCCAACAACTGCGATTTTTTTTTGGGTGGGGGTGGGGGTGGGGGGGAGGCTTGAGCCCTCTCTATCCCCCTATAATGGGTGACACTGAATAAGACTGCCGCTTGATAGGACTGTGAAGACAACACAGAATCTGCACTGAATTATTTTTTTTTTCTGTCACCTTCAATAAATATCCTTAAATTTCTCTATTTACTTAATGAATAGAATTGTATTTTAGACAATATTTTGGTTTTAACTGGAGCAAAAATAATATTTTATGTACACTAGCACTCACAAAAAATACCACAGAAACAGTTTCTGTGTGCACAGACTCCACATATGCATCACAAGGACAATACTGAAAGTATCTTCAGAAACACCACAGAAATTTGTCTGGTAACTCATAGAAAAGATACTCTGTACAGTGTTGCTAATTTCCACAATTCTGCTGAAATATTTGTTTCTCTGACATTATCGTTCCTTCAACGTAAAACAATAAATTCTTTATGAGTTTTCTACAGAATATAAAATTGTTGACATTTTTTACCTCTTGTTTCTAGACTAATAGTTTGGCACAGAGGTAATATGTGTGTATCCAGAATCCTTCTACTCTGCAGTGGAGTGTCTGTTGTTTTGAAACTTTGTGGCAGATTAAATCTTGAACCCATGTCCTTGCTTTCCATGGGAATTGCTCTTACTGACTCTTCTATCCAGGACAGTCCATTTGGCAAATGCATCGTGTGAGAGAGGCAAAATTCTGGTTTTGACTCTAAGTATGGCACACCATTTTAATCTAGCATGAAGTTTCAAAATGTGCAAAGCCTTCATTTCCTTAGTTTCTAGTGAGTTAAGTAAAGAAGCCTTGTGTCATTAGGATCTATTCTTTGTGCTCTCTTCATTATTGATGATATCATATTCAATCACGATCAATGATGATATCATATTCAATCATCACCAGGTTTAGGCTTCATAGCCCCCCCCCCCCCCCCCATGCTTGATCTTGTCCAACTCTTCTCAGTACTCCTCATTCCAGACTATCAATCCAGCTGATCTCCATTCTGTGCCATATCCACACTTCACAAGCTTCATTTCTTGTCTTGCTTTCTCAATGAGCACGTTTTTGCTTTGTAAATGACCATGCTCCATATCAGGTATTTCACTAATTGCTTTCTTAATTATGTGTACAAACCATTAGCTAAGAGTTTTTTCGCTTTTGAAATGCCTCTTTCAGCAGTGCCTGACTTTGATGTCCTGTTCACAATGAATATCTGCCGTACTCCAACTCCTAAATAATTGAGTGCTATCATATAACTTATACCTCACTCTTCTTTTCTTTAAGCCTGTAACCATGACTTTTATTTTCTTCTTGTTTATTTTTATACTATGTTCATTCAGTTCATTTAGTATTTTAGTCAGCATTTCTCCATTTTCTGAAAGACTCACCATGTCACCTGTGTATCTTATGTATTCTATTTTCCATCCATCTATCTTGATGCATCTTTTCCCAACCAAACAACTTTTCATTATTTCCTCGAAATAAATATTAAATAGTATCAACGAGAGACACCAGTCCTGATATTGCTGTCTTCCAAGGTCTCATTTCCTATTTGCACCCTTGCCATCTGATCCAAATACAGACTTGCAGTCAGCCCTCTCTCTTTCCACTATATTGCCACTATTCTGTATTACATTCAAAGTCAAATTAAACTTTCTGCATTTTTCTGTAGTTTTTCCCCATATTGTTACAAAGAAAAACAAAGTGGTGTTACTAAATTCATTCATTCATTCCTTCATTCATTTAATTTACATACTTGGCTCTACATATTCCACCATGTGAAACAACTATAAGCATTTGGTCACTATCACAGATATGCTATGATGAACTGCTGCTGTAGATTGTTAATATGTAATTGTCGTTCAAAACTGATGTATTATTTTGCTTAACAGAGGCACTTGTCATTGTTTGTTTACATTTGAAAAGACAGCAGTTTATTGTCTTAGATAATCATAAAAGAAGCCACTGCCTTAAAATAAGAATCTGCTGCACTTCTATTTACTTAATTATTTTTGTGTTCCATACATCCTGTGTGTCACTACGATGAAGAACGTGTCAGGTTATTACAGTAATAACCATATCTAAATGGTCATGAGGCTTACAAACTAAATAATATACAAACAGATATATGATGTTCAAGTGTTCAAACAACAACACAGATTATAACAGTAATAATGATTACAAAAACAAATTATAAGTCTTACATTCTAATACATATTAAAAGCATTCTGTCATCAATTGATATGCCAGTGCTATATAGTCAGTTCTTATAGGAATGCTTACAATTAAACACATTCTACTAATTTTTACACACTGTCAAAAAATTGCTGTAAAGAATTCAAAAGATAAAGTTTCAGCTGTTTTTTGAATTTGGTCATATCTCAAATGACTGATTTAACATGAAATGGAAGTTTATTGTATACTTTTATGCTTGAATAATGTACTTCTTTCCGCACCATTCTGAGATTTCTTTTGTGAAGATCATGTTTACTTCTTGTATCATGATCATGATATTCACTGTTTATTTGGTAAACAGTATAATTATTGTTCAGAAAGCACATTACTGAAATATGTAGTGAGGTGGCATGGTGAGGATCCTGAGCTGTTTGAATAAATTTCTGCAAGAGCATCTGGGGTGTGCTTTAGCCGTAATTCTGATGACTCTCTTCCATGCAATAAAGACTTTGCTTACTCATGACTGGTTACCCCAAAATATGATTTCATATGTCAAAGTGAATGGAAATATCCTACGTATGCAGCTTTAATTGTTGCCAAGTCACAAGCAGATGAAATTTAGCGAATGGCAAATGCTGCTGAATTCCGTCTTTAACATAGGTTGTTGATGTGAACTGACCAATTTAGACTGTTGTTTATGTGTAATTCCAGAAATTTGGAAGACTCAACTCTCAATACTTCTCTGTCATCACATTTTATTTAAATATTTTCCTGGTTTTATTTGCTGTTTGAAACTGAATGAATTGAGTCTTTTTAAAAATGAGTAACAGACCATTTGAAGTGAACCATTCTAGAGCTTCTCTGAATACAGTGGTCACAGTGTTCTCTAGACTGCAGTTGGTGCAGTTGGGTGTTTTGTCAATCATAATGGTTGTGTCAACAGCAAATGGAGAAGTGTGATTTTTGTGTCATACAGCATGGCAGATCATTGATCACTGAGCCCTGTGGCACTCCACATTTTACTGTGTCCCAGTCAGAGCAGGTAGGTGGCATTGCAGAATTGTTCAATACTACCTTCTGCTTTCTGTCATCTAGATATGACTTGAGAAACATCCTTACTTTACCATTTAATCCATAGTTCTCATCCTACAGTTGAATGTTTTAGACAGATCACAAAAGATTCTGTCCGCAGCTCATGGTCTAGTCACTAGCATTGCTGCCTTTGGATCACAGGGACCTGGGTTCAATTCCCGGCCGGGTTGGGAATTTTCTCTGCCTGGGGACTGGGTGTTTGTGTTGTCCTCATCATATCATCATCATCATCATCATCATTCATGACAGTGGTCAGATTGGAATGTGAAAAATTGGACTGTGTGAAAACTGGGACTTTGTACTGGCACTGATGACTGCACAGTTGAGCATCCCACAAACTAAACATCATCATCATCATCAACAGACGTTTCCAACAGGTGATATTTTGTTGTTTATGGATTCAAGGAGTTGGTTGACAAATGAGAAAATGGTGTGTTCAGCTGAAGTACCCTTTTGATATCCACACTGATTTTTATTAAGGATTTTATTTTTATTCGATGATCCATGATTCTCTTGAACATTAGTTTCCCTAGTTTTTTAGAGACTTGTTAACAATGAAATTGGCTGGTAGTTGGAAACATCAGCTTCATCACCTTTTTCAAACATCAGTTTCACAATTGTATATTTGAGTCTATTAGGGACAGTACCTTGGTTTATGGACTCATTAAATATGTGACAGAGAATTTCAAGAATAAATTTGCAGCAGCACTTCAGTATTTTGATAGATATGTTATCCACACCAATGGAATTTTTATTTTTCATTTTCTTAGTTCCTTCTCAATCTCTTTGGTTGTAATATAGGGTACATGCATCTGACTAATTTTGTTCTGCACTGTTTTTTGCACAAGACTCATGGCTTCAGCTCTAGACCCTTTACAGCCAATTTGATCTGCTACTGTCAAAAAATGCTTGTCGAAGATATTAGCAACAGTATCACCTTCATATACCATGCTCCTGTTATGGGAGTCGATACTGTCTGTACCTTCCTTAATTTTTCCTGTCTTCCTTTTGACCACCATCCAAACCATTTTTATTTTATTATTTGAATTGTTAATATTAGATTTAATAAATATGCTCTTGGATTTTTTAAAATCACACTCTTTAGAACACTACAGTATAATTTGTAGTGCTTCCCAGCCTGTTGTGTGTGTGTGTGAAGCCAACCCAAGAAGTATTGTCAGCAGTATATGCCAGGAGAGTTTGCATTCATGTATAAAACCAAACAATGATTGGGAAAAAGACAGGTCAAAGAAGGACCAATTTATTAAAATATTCTATGTTTAATGAAAGTAAAAACTTTGTGTATCAGCTATTACCTCCATGAGCTTTGTCAGGATTGCTGCTGCTATTGTGCCATTTTATAATCAGTAGTGATTATGATTAGTTAAGCTACATCTATGTGACATCGAGCTGCCAGAGAATGTGAGGTTGTCTGCAGTAGAGGGATGCCAGTGGCATCATCACTTGTGTTGGCACTTCTCTCTAGTCTCTCAACACTGAGAGCCTGCCTCCATGCATCACCAAGGTTATAGTCACTGTTCCTGTTGAAGCTACTGTCACAGATTGTGATCCATACAGCTTCTTTAATGACAGATAGATTAAGATGAGTGTTTCATCAAATATAATTTAACATTTATTTGTGGGACTGTGATCTGCAACTTCTGACTTTTTCTAATTTCTATTTTTAATGTGCCACCAATTTTCTGCATGAAGTGCACTTTACCTAGGACCATACCTATTTTACTCCATGTAACTTCAAAGAAAACAAGGAACACAACATGTGGGTTATCTCATGATTGTTAAATGTCTTTCTTTTTTTGTTTGTTATAGAGTGTCATTTGATGTGTTGATCCATATAGCCATTCTTTTGGAACATGTGCTTCAGATGTTTAATCACAGAATCCAAGTGCTTTTTGTCAGAAACAATCAGCAGCTTTTTGTATCAGTGTATTTAAAACCACTCTTTGCAAAAATAGACATAATGTCTTATGGGATAACAGCAATCAGTGATTTTATAATGTTACTTAATATCCGTCTTGATTGCAATTATTTTTTATTTTTTTTATTTTTATGAATAAAAAAAAATTTGCAATCAAGACGGATTTTAAGTAACATTGTAAAACCACTCTCTTATGGACTGACTGTTGCAAGCTCTGTGTGTAGCACAGGAACATATGATCTGATGAACAGTTATGATGATCAAGAAATGAAGTTGGCACACTGTAAGAAACAAAATGCAGATATGTTCCTTTCTGCAGGTCTACATATAGTACAGTAGGTAGGGTCCTGGGCAGTCAAGACATTAAGACATATTTTCTAAATACTCAAGAAGCTAATGGTGTCCACAGTTAAAGGATAGTCTTGTTCCCTGGATCCCTGGAATTTGTAACATTCTTTATTACTATGGAAGAAAATACTATGTCACTCAGACCATCTGTACAGTCTCACAAATAAACATAAAATTATGACTGATAAAAAAATCATGTCCACGCATCTTCTCACTAGAACTCTGTTATCAAAGGAGCCATCGGGGTCATAATGGACAAACAATTACTTTACATGAGAAAAAAGCTCTAACTTTAATGTTGCACAGAAGCAAGGTCACAACATTGAAAGATTACAAGAAATTCACAAAACTGTGTAGAGTACAAACGGAGTAGTGGTACCCCTAGCATCCTCCCACTGGAGACATCAATACAATGTGATAGTACATCACCACATGGATGTCAACCAATCATAGGATGACAATGTGTTATAAAAGACCACTACACTAGCAGTTATGGCAGTCAGCTGCTCCTGATGATTTTGGTGTAGGTAATCTTTGAAAAGATGGCCAAGAATATTTTGTGTGTTCACATAACTTTTCTTTGCTTTTGTTTCACCTACTGGTATATAATGATTACCACAGAAGCTGAGGGTTAATACTTGTCAGTGTCTATTTTTGTCACTTTATTACATTGAACAAATGTTAGGTTACCAATATTTGCATGCTTTGCACAAGATACTTTGCCAAGTAGAGTGCTCGCTGGCTGTATGTTCCCATGATGAAAATATAACTGAATTTTGTAACTTATGGAAATATCAACAATTTATTTTGAAGTGTGTTTTTAATTTGTTTCTTGCTTGGTAAGATGCCACACAATTTTCACTGTTTGTCAGAGCTGGCAATATTTTTTGTAGCACATATTGCATACTGTGAAATGTTTTAATTGTAAATGTACTTATCAATGTTTTACAAATGCCTGTAACATATTTTTCTCATTCTCTCAAACCTTTTATTCTAGGTACAGGGTTGTCTTGTCTTTAACTTATCATATATTCCATAAATTCTGTTAATAAAATGAGATTTTCACTCTGCAGTGGAGTGTGCGCTGATATGAAACTTCCTAACAGATTAAAACTGAGTGCCGGGCTGAGACTCAAACTCGGGACCTTTGCCTTTTGCGAGCACTTGCCCGTGAAAGGCAAAGGTCCCGAGTTCGAGTCACAGCCCGGCACACAGTTTCAATCTGCTAGGAAGTTTCAATTCTGTTAACATTTGCTGGTGTTATCCATCTAAGAAGACTGATATCCAACTGACATATAAAAATTTCTAGAAAGGAATTAACTGTCATATTTTCAGTGGATATCAGTGAATTCTACCATCTCTTGGTTTGATATACATTTTCTTCAAAACTTTGACTTCTTCATTCAATCCTCATATCACCTTTTATTTCCTCTCGTACATCTGTTGCATCTTTGTTGTTGTCTATAAATGTGTCTCATTTGCCCTTTTTCATAAATGATTGCAGACTACTTTCAATGACACTTCATCTCCCTTCATCATCATAATTATATTTCTCAGTTCCACTACGGAAGCTCTGTCCGTACTGCAAATCTCCAGTACTGTAAATAGAGTAAGCATATATTATCCAATTATTTCCACATAGCTGGAGGTTTGGAGGGTGATGCATATCCTATCCAACGTCATCTATTGACTAGAGTACATATTCTGCTTCTTTTACCTGACACTGATGTAGTCCCATTTCAAGGTGGTAATATCACCTCCCCCCCCCCCCCCCTCCTTTTTTCCCCTTTTTCCAGGCTTTGGTTTGATAGTGGTCACTAACATTGTTTATTCCAAAAACAAATCAAAATCATTATGCTAAAATAATTTTTTTCATCTTTGAAGCATGTCTCAGGGTTTCCATGAAAACTGCATATTTATTTATTACATTTCTACATTATAATTCTCTCCTCATCCATCACTTATTATCTAATGCATTTAAATGACTTGGACAAAATTTATAAATAAAACTGAAATTCAAATTCTGTAGCAAATATAAATTTTGCTTTCTATTGCAGGTTACAAAAATAAACGCAAAGCTAACCAGGCAAGTGAGGTGAATGGCATTTCAAACTTGAATCTCAGCAAAAGTTGTTTGCATTCTTCGGTGGGTGACCTTTCATTTCTTTCACCTGTGAAAGGGAATACATCATTAAATAATTCATGGTCTGGTGGAATAACCACTAGTGAAGTGGGACACACACGCGACATAAAAAAATAGTTGAAAATTTATTTTTGTATTTTGAATGACTCTAATTTTATTTGTTGGAAACTCATTGCTCATATTGTGTGAAGAAATTCCATCAGTATACAGAATTTATTTTCATACCTTTGAAAATGAATTATGTAGAAATGTGTAAATATTCTTAGAATTTAATGAGACAGATATTAAAGCAATTCATGGACTTTGTACAAAATGTTAACATTTGAAAGATGTGTGCAATTTATTCTACACTTGTTATTTGTGGCATGATAAATAAAGAATATATAAAGAAGCAGCCAGCCCGAGGTGCTATTTTGTTTATGGAGCTTGTAGCTACTTTTTTTTTAGGGATAAATGAACTGAAAGGGAAAATGGAGGTGTGAGTTGACACATTGATTGATTTATAAGCTAGATAACTATATTTTTAATGTGGCTTACTGAACCTGCACACAGATAGCAGAGCTATAAGATAAAATGTAGCTTTATGAGAGGGAAAAAAGTTACAATGAAGATGGTGAAGTACTTTTAGAAAGAGATACAAAAAGTATTTACTGATAAAACAAATAGAAGAATACAACATTGTAATGAAAGGACCAGATAAGAATAACAAACTGTAATTAATTACAATGAGGATCTGATTGGGAATACAACGAGATCTATAAACCAGATAACAGAAATGGTCTGTGTAGTTTCATGTTGGACACATGACTTGGGTTTGAAATGTGCCTCATGCTTGAGCAAATCAGGCAGATATCTAATGTTGGGGTATAGAGATATTCTTGGTATCAAAGCAGCTCTGAAAGTTGGGGATATATTTTGACAATTGGATGTTTCACTTTACTCTTATAAACATTACAAATGAGTCCATTTTACCTGTCAGATAGTTATGCACTGCTTTCGCTTCCACAGACTTGATTAAGTACATTGTGTTAGTAACACACTCAGACCTTACACAACTTCTGTTCACATGTAGTGAGGTGATGTAGAATGTACTCACAAAAATGATTGAATACACATGACACAGATGCACAATGCAACAGTGCAAAATTATGTTTAGTGTTTGCTAAATATTGTCCATATTTGTGACCAGATTTTCGTACTCTGTTGTTTATAATTTTTGGTGATTGCCTCACATTTTATTTTAGTACTTTTAATATGGATGTGCTTGAAATAATACTGGAACAAAACTGAAAATGAAGTGATATTCTGTTAAACATTCCCCTTACCTATACTGCATGTTTCTCACTGTGCTGTGGAAGAGCACTTTTTGTTCAAAGTTGTTCTGAATGCAAAATAAGTACATATGTGACAAACATATAGATGAATAAAAACTATTATTACTGTAGTCAGTTGCTATAGTGAGCTCTGTTCTGATGGAAAATGCTGCCCCATAAATGTTCCACACAGAGAAACATTATATTGTCTGTCAGTGCCCACCTGGACCATAAAAGTGACTTGTAAGAGTATCACAAGCTGTAATTACTTAGTGTGTTTCTTCAAGGAAACTTACTATATTACAAGACTTTTTTGTAAAACTGAGAATAAAGTTAAATAATTTTGAAGATGTACAATTCCTTTGGCTTTGTTTGTGAGAAGATTTATTGTAAGTTATAAATTTTAGTAAGCGCAGAACATAGAATGGTGTAAGTAATCATTAATGTTCCCAGTAATCAATGGCTAATCTAATACCTATAGTTGTGTCGTTAACATGTTCGCTGTGATACCAGAATTACTTATGGCTAGTTGTGGTACAGGGCACCCTCTGCCACACACCATATGGTCGCTTGTGGGATATGTATGTAGCTGCAGATGAAGAATTGTATATTTCACAGTAATGAGGGAGCAGCTCGTGTAGTTGAGTACAATACTATAATGGATATTCTAAGTCACCAGGTTACTAGTTTATGCTCTAAATTACTTTCTGTTTTCTAAAAAGATGTTTAGAATGGATATTCTTAATTTACTTTGAACTTGTGGACAAATACTGTTTCTTACGCTAAGCTAATGTAGTGCTGAGAAGAGGGATTACTAATTACATTACTTAAGATGTGCACACATTGTCATCAGTTTATGGCATGTCACTTTTAATGATCACTTCTGTGTCTGAGTAACATTGATTAAATAACCTCAAGTTCATAATGGATATTAGTATAATAAATGAGTGGTAATTCATGGTAACATAATTTGATTTTTGTCTAATGTCTTGAATCCTCTAGTGTATATTTATTTATTACCATCCAAGGTAAAATGAATAGTTTTATGAAAACATTAGATTGCGAGGAACTCTGAAAAGTCCAGTGAGAGATTGTAATCAGCTGAATTTTATGTTCTACATGATCCCATTCCTCACTGAGTATTTATATTTTTCATTTTTCTTCCATTTCCCTTTAGCTGTCAAATCTTTTTCTCGTGTTTCTGTTAGGAATACTGAAATTATTGTATGTGTGTACACCTGTACTGCTGTAGTATGTTGTGGATTTATGTTTTTCTTGGTTATGATAATCCATTCACTATGCTGTTATTATTAATAATGCTGGCTTCCCATTTCATTGTTCATTATTAGTTATGCTCCTGAATGACCCTTATTTGACTTAGTTTTGATAACCTTATACTCATTTGATCAGAAACAGATTCTTTTTTCCACTGCATTTCACTAACTCCCAAATTCCCACTATACCTAACTTCAACCTCTCGATTTCTCTTTTTAAGTTCCTTAATGTACCAATAACATTAAGGTATGCCATCAGCATGCCAGTCTGGAGAAGGCTAGATATTTTTTCCTTCTGATGTATTCTCCCTAGTAGTCCCCATCTGGAGATCTGAATGTGGGACTATTTTACTTTCAGAATATTTTACCACAGAGGATGCCATGATCATTATTAATCAGTATACCCACATAATTGTTGTGTGTATTTAATTATCACCTTGAAAAATAGAGTTACATAATTAATTTTTCATCTGTTTCCAGGTACATATCTGCAGCCCTGGTACACACTGAAATCCCCACATCACAATACTGTAGCACAAATTGGCACAGTCCACCTTGACTTTATCAACAGTCTGTGCTGTTTTGTTACAGTTCCTCTAGTGAAACTGCAGACAAACAAACAAAAAAATAATCATTTAACTTTATTTTTTTGAAGGTGATAATTAAACTTTTATGACCACCCCTCATAGTAGATGAACACCAGCTCATCAACATATATCCAGAAAAGCTGCAGCACATTGTAAAGCAGCAGCTTCTTTACTGATTATGTAAAACACCAAGTTTAGAATTTTCTAGTATAAATATGCTAAAACAAGTGTGTGTGATAAACATTAAATAACCCAACTAGCTTTATTATTAGTAAAATATTAATATCATCTGGAGAAACATTTCGTCATAGCAGCATCACTGCAGCAATGTATATTTTAACATGTTTCACGTTCTGAAGGGTTTTTCCTCAGAAAACAGTATGTGAATGAGGATGACAAGGTGTACTCCTCATCACTGCCTTTTTTTTTTTTTTTTAATTTATGGTATCTGCATTACTTGACCACAAATGAAAGTGATAGAAGTGGGAGCTCCAGATGGCAAAGTGTTTAGAAAAAATAGCACTTTTTGGCACAGGTTGAGTGAGTCACGAGGCATTTACATTAGCATATTTTCCAGGCAGTGGTTGGCGAAGTGGAAAGTGTACAGAATGATAGTCCGAGGGTCATGGGGTTGAGCCCCTATGCAGAAACCTTTTTTATTTTCAATTTTTACTTTACTTATACTGCACATAAACCGAAAGATGTTCAATAATTGTACTTAGTAAAAATTTCATAAAAAGTTTGAAAAGAAAAGGCAAAGGAAAATTTTGGATATCAAATAAATTCGGAAGTAAGGCTTATACTTGCAGCACCTATGAGGGCTCTGCTAATAACTTGGCAAAAAGGGGTTGTAATTAATGTGTACATAACTTTATACACTGTTAGTTTCATTTTGGCCGTCGAGAACCCCTCACCAGTTGCATGTGAACAGTAGGTACCCGGTGCAGGTAACAATGCTATCTGTGGCTTTGGAGCTTATTTGCTTGTTAGCTCTTGGCCAAGTAACATGTAGAAACTTTAAAACAACCATGAAATTGTAAATATGCAGTGTTTATAATGAGTGCAAGGTGTCAACAAAATTATTACCCCCCGACCCAGTTTTATGATGAATATCACCCCAGCATGTGTATACCATCAACTGTAAAGCAAAAGCAGTATCTAATTTTATACAAGAAATTCTCATGTATGTCTTACAATACCTTCCTGTAAATTTATTTGGACTCCGAAATTTGCCTTTGCCTTTCCTTTTCATACATTTTATGGAAATATTAATAAATAAAATATTTGCCATTATTTCAATTTATTTGTAATATATGTCATGTAAAAACTGAAGATAAAGAAAAAGTTTCCAAGTGGGGACTCCACCCCACAGCCCCCAGATTACAGTTCTGTACCATTTCCTCTCCGCCAATTGCTGCCTAGAAACTATGCTACCATAAATGACACATACCTCGCCTGACCCACACCAAAAATTCAATTTTTTCTATATGCTTTGGCATCTGGAGCTCCTGCTTTCCTCACTTTCATTTCTGGTCAAGCCCGGCATACATCACAAATTTGGACAAAATTGTTCCACTTGTGATTCACTATTATAAGCGTATGCTGTTCAGTTTTAACATTCAGTCATCAACTTTCAACAGCCAAAGGTATTATCATCTTCAGCTATAGTTTACCTTTTATAAAAATTACAAAGAGAGAGTAAGACTGCCTAGAGCTTACCATCATGACATACAACTTCCAGTACTACCTATACAAACACAAAAAATAGAAAGTAATTCTACTAGCTTTTGGAACAATATGTTCCTTCTTCAAGCATGAAAGACAAATTAGCTGGGCAAAATTAGAAAGCTAGGAGAGGTCGCTTAGGTCCTAGGTTAAAAGGAATCCACTGCCTGTGGATCCATTAGTCTATGAATTTTGTATGAATGGTGTCAATATTCAGACATTAATGTCTGTTTCTGAGACTTTCAGGTTATTTTTCACCGCCTAAAAGTGGATAGAGTTGCTTTTGAAAGACTTAGGATCATAATATTTGTTTCAAACTTTTTGTATGTTTGAATTGACCAGTGGAAAGGCACAGAAATAGGACCTTGAAAACAATAACTTAACTTACAAGTCTACATTATTCTTCAGAGCCTATGGACACACACATACACAGATCACTACATTGTGCCAGCACTGTGAGAGGTTATCTTTTCTCATTTATTGCTAGTATTTCTCACAAACGATTCCACTATCACATACAATTTATTACTGTGGCTTCCTTCCATTCTGTAATCCATGCTCTGTTCCTGTGTCTATGTTGGATTTTTGTCTTTATACAAGCACTTCCTTCCTTATGTTTTCTTTTTCACTCTTCTAAACAGAAACTATGCTGTACTCCCTATCTGTGTGGTGACCCTGGATTTATACAACACTTTTTCAGAATGACTGCACTTGCACTCACTGGATAGCTCAATTATCACTAGCCTAAAACCACTGGAATTCAGTCTTTTGTATATGAAGTTCATTACTGTTTCACTTATTTCTTGTGTTTTAGAGTTGGGACCCTTGACAAGGAAATTTTTATCAGTGACACATATATCATTATCTTTGTTTGTCTAATTTAATGATATTAGAAGACCTGCTGAATATTTGTCAGAACACGTGTGTACTTCTTAAAAGGCACACATCACTGCAGACTTAGCCCTGCTGCTAGACACTTCCTTGACTGCAGGAATAAAAACTTCCTCTAGGCACTGTCTTTGCTACGGTACCTAGAGTATGTAGCATCTAGAACTTTTCAATATAAAGACATGGGAAAGGCCAAATTGTGGTACTATCTCTTGCACATTTGAGGTAGCTCAGTATCCTATTATAATCTTACAATACTGAATGTATTTAAATACTTCACATAATGCAAAAATCTACAAACACATGTTGGTAGTGGGTGGGCAGATTAGATGTTGAGGGAAACTTTATCGCCTAGTTTAGTATTGACTCAGATGCAAGTGATGATACTGAGAAGCCCTGAAGTAGCTGAGGGTCTAACATGCCAGAATAAAATAAATGCATAAACTTTGTCAGAATTTCTCAAAATTTTGAGTTTAAATGCTTGATATTTTCACTCAGCTGAGTGCAAGGGTTTGCTGTATTGGCTCAATGAGGAGCAACATATCTTTCAATACATATTGTTTCATCAAAATCCTGTTTACTAAGTCAAATTGAATGATAATGTGCGCTGTTATGGCACAAGCAGCAAAGGCATTAAAAATGCAATTCATTTCCATATAATTAAAAAAGTGTCTGTACAACATCTGTAGAATTCTTTATCACTCAGTCCTCTCATAATGTTTTAGAACTTATTAACATAATAAATATTTCATCTTGACTTTTCAACTAATACCAGTGAAAAAATGGGTGAGATAATAAGTGTGTAATACTTCTATCTATTTAATATAAAATTTACACTGAAAACAGACTACTGAATCTAGTTCCCATCGCAACATAAATTAACTGCGCAAGACTTGAAAGACTTACTAACATGAACACTTTAATTTAGCTGTAAAATATGACTACTGCAACCATTTTGCAAGTATTAGAAATATTGGTGGTGCCCACGTTTCATTACTGATAAAACATAATCTTAGAAATGCTTTAAGATGGCTGAAACTATTATAAAATTTAAAACATGCTGTATGTTAACAATCCACAAAAAATATTGCACACTAATTTCACAAAAAAGTAAAGTTTTGTCTTCACAGAGGACTATCTTGATTCCATTGTAGGGAGCCGTCCAAGAGGAATAGTAAATTTATCAGTGCAGGAGCAGCTTCGACTGGAGCCACTGGACACAGACTACAAGAAAAAGAAGAGGAAGAAAAGACCAAAGAATAATGAATTGAATATAATTGATATAATGTAGTAGCCAAGACCTATTTTTTAAATAAATTTAAAATGTATGTGCCAACACTGTAAATATGAATTTACTTCATTGTTGTCACTAAGTTGTAATTTTAATTTCCAAGCCTGAAAACAAAATTTTAAAACTGCTGTTTAATTGTAGTTAGTATTGTCTAATGTAATGAGTCCAAATAAAATCTACAACTGATCCGCTTCTTGTATATAGAAACTGTACACATGTCAAAATTTCTGATGAATTTTAAATTTAGTTCTACAAAGACTGTAAAATGTGTTTATGGTTCTGAACACTTGAGTAAAATTATATATTGATTATTATATAGTTCTCTGTCAAAACTGAAACTACTGATGTCATCCAAGTGTCCATACAATGAAAACACAACTTTGTATTATACAGCAACATAGTGTAAGTGCATGCATGTTCAATTATAATGTCACACACAAAATCAGAGCAGTCAATATGAATGTGTATCATGTAATATGTTGCTCATAATAATTTATTATAAACACAGCAGATTATATGAGATATTGCAGCAAAATAATATGGAATCACTGAAAACTAATGATGAAGGTAAAAATGGGTTACAAGTAACATATGAAACTTCATATCTAAATTCAAGATGTTACAGAAACAAGTCAAACAAACAAGAATTTTATCTCCCTAAAAATGTCAAAGGTTATATCAGTACAGGAAAAAACATTGAAAAAAACTTCTGAATTAAACCCAAAAGTCACAAACAAAGTAAACTAGAGAACCAGCATTGGAGGCTGACTGCAGATCATTCTGTTGCCGCAAACATACATTTCATGTAAGGACCACAAAGATAAAATGAGAGCGATGATGACTCATATTGAGGTTATAGATAGTCATTTTTCCTTTGCTCCTTTTGTGAGTGGAACAGGAAAGGGAATGAGTAGTACTGGTACAAGGTACCCTCCAATCTGCACCATACAGTAGCTTGAGGAGCATGTAGATGTAGATCGAGGGTGAAGAAAGTGATATCATCAGTGATGCAAATAAGCTTGGAGTGCTACCTGTTGGCTTTATTCTTAGGTTCCTTGGTGAACAGCTGATGGCTTGTTTTTCTCACATATGCCCACATGAGGGGCTTGATTTCAGATAGCAGGTTGGAATTGGGACTGTGGTTGGAGGCTATATGCACACACAGTGTCAGTGCCTACAGACCATTCTCCCACTGATTCTGCTGTGGGTACAAATAACCTCTCATTTTGAGGTTATTTCTGACTTCAGTTCCAGTCCGCTAACAATGCTGTAAGCTGAATTTTGTCATCACTTGTGCTGCCAAAAGCCAGAAATATTTAAAAAATAGTTTATTGAAGAATTTGAGATGATTATCAAAAAGTATGACATAAAGAAGTAGCCATAAAAGCTTCAAGAGTTTCAGAACTTTCTTCAGTTACAACGCTTGAGACTGTATAATGTAGTTTCAGAAACACAAACCATTCAGCGGAATACACAAAGTGCCTCTTGCACACATAAAAGGTAAGTGCTTATTTACTACCTAATTGAACTCTTGGCCTTCCTTATCAATGAATTATTAATGACTGGATGTTGTTCTTATCTACTAAAAATTTTCAAATATGAAGCAGTTTTCAAAAATGCTTCTGTGTTTTATTTAAACAACTGTCATCCTAGGTCAGTATTGTCTGTACACTTGGAAACGATTGAATGGGCAATAAATAACTACAAGATTAGCTTTATTGTTGAATAAATCACATTATGCCATTTTTAAGATGGATACAAACTCGACATAAGTAATGAGCCTAACATTACTGAATTTACACAAAATGTAAATAATGTAGTTGATAATGGTGATAATGTGATCAAGTTATGACAGCTGTATGACACTAGTTACCATAAATTACAAAAGATTGGAGTTAGAAGCATAGTAAATTTTAGTCCTAAATCTTATTTGAGAAAACTAACACAGTTGGTGCAGGTATTCAATATGAGAACACATAACGGTTTTTTATTGGATGCAGTTTATATCTTCATACTTGTATTTGATGTCATCTGTTGCGTCCAGTGAGCAAATTTAATTTTATATGTATGTGATGAAAAGTTGACAATCAATGGACCTAAACTTACAACACATGCATGATTGCATAGTTATCTAAAACATTCTAATCTGGTATCACAAAAATGATTTAAAAGTTAACATTTTAGTGATAAATTAAAATTGTGTACTAAACCAGGACTTGAAGCTGGAACCCATGCCTTTTCCCACAGTGTTTTCTACCAATTATGCTATCCATGCACACTTATTGACTGCCTCAAAGTTTTGATGTGTAACTCGTTTCCTTCTTTACCTTCCAAGCCCAAAGAGGTTCTCCTGCTATTTTGCTGGACTAGCACTTCTGAGAGAAAGCAAATAGTGAAGAGTTTGTCTAGTAACCTGAAGATTGTTAGTGTTGGTGACATAATGTTTTTCATTTTTTTTGGTGTGAAGAATATGTTACATTTAACATTTCTCAGAAAGATAGGGGTCCAGAATTAGAGTTCTAGTCCATGATATGACTTTAAATTTCCACAGAAATGTTAATAGTAGTGTATAATCTGTAAAGAGGTATCTTTAATTTAATAATTAATCCAAATAATAGATGAGTTGTCAAATTTGTGTTTACAGGGGACTGCAATCAATTAGTTAATTACAGTTATAAAATTAAATCAAATGGACACACAAGACCAATAGAAAATTTCTGGCAATCCCCATAAATGGCAGAGAAGGCTGGGGTAAACACATATTGAGTGAGTTGTCTTCTCTCTGATCTGAGGTTTAGCTACCGCCTGAGATTTGTGCTACATATGTAACTTTGTGTATATAGGTTAAGTTATGTCAGATGTTTGCACCACATATAGAGTGAGTATGTTATAACACTAATGCTAGTCATTAACAGGACTAATGGACTGTTTTAATCATGTCCATACTTAATTAGCTATTATACAAATGATTTGCAAAAGATACAGTAAATGAGGTCACCAGACAGTGTTCACACTTTTCAAGCATAGCAGCTTAGTAAAATGGCACAATTTATTTTACTCAGCTGCAGTCCCAGTGTGCAGAACTAAACAAAGTACATAGATTATTGCTGAACACGAGGGAATATTTGGCAACAAACATTTTTTATATAAATATTTATTTGCAGAGTAGCATGGTGGTTGTCACTGATGGGCTATGAGGCCACATCATATTTCTTCTACAAGATCAATGTTTCGACCCCTCTGCTGAGAACTTCTTCAGGTTCTTGTGGTGTTCATAATTAATTGTACACTATCAAAGACAACTGTTATGTTCTCTTATAAAAGGGTAGGGGGGTTTCCCTCACTTGTGCTGAAGAAGTGGATTTATTAGGTAAAATTCCTGTGACTACCATTGGCAACAACAAAAGCCAAAGGCTATGACAGTTTGTCCATACACAAGGCTTTTGAAATAAATATTAATTACACTAATAGAAAGGATGGGAAACTGCTTTCTCACTGTCAGTTCACCATTTGTTTCTGGGGTTACTGGCCACAACAGGGGAATTCTTTGGAAAATGGTGTAAATACATCTATTTTTCAGGCAAAACAAAATTCAAGACCTTTTCTGACACAAAATGGATACACTTGATTACCTCCATACTATGGGGAGGGGAGGGGGACAGTGGGGGTCTACGACAAGATACCTGTGGCAGAATGTATACAGGCAAAAGGGGAAAGACTGTAAAATAATGTATTAAGGAACATGAATGCCACATGCAGTTGCAACTAAGTGTGAAATCTGCAGTGGTAGAACATCAGGAGAACTTCAGCCATGAAATTGATTTCAACAATGTATGAGTGCTTGCCAAGGAATCCAATATTTATAAAAGAAAAGTCTGCAAAGTAACTGAGATGTCTGAGAATGAATGTAACTGCAGTAGAGAGGATGGCTATAAGCTTCTGGTTTTGTGGCTTCCCACCTACAACAAAGTGAATATACGGCTGTTGCATATGAGCAATACAAACAATGTCCAAGAAACCAACTCTGTGGACAATAATATTTTTGATAAACGTTCCCCCTCTCTTGCTCTGTTTGTTTCATTTCTATTCAATGATGATGGCCCATCAGTAGTAACAGAAATAATTTTAACCTATAACTCTTCATCAACATAGGGATGGGGGAACTGCCTTTTCTATCCAATGACAATGGGAGTCATAGGAATTTTACTCAGTAACCCCACTTTTTCAGAATAAGAATGGGAAAACTCCCTTTCTACCCAATGGCAATGGCCTACCAATGGTAACCACAGGAATTTTACTCAATAACAACACTTTTTCAGCATAAGCCCTTTTATAAGAGAACATGACACTCATCTTTGACAGTGAACACCACAAGATCCTGCAGAAGATCCCAGCAAAGGGGTCGAGATGTCGACCACGCAGAAGAAACATGATGTGGCCGAACAACCCAGAGGATTTAACTTTTTTTTCCAATTTAGGTTTAAAAATTTGATGTCACAGCTAGCCTTTGATTTTTGGGTGAAACCCCCTTCAGTTGGAAATTTTAGATTACTCCACATTGTTTTGGCAATAATAACAGCTGTTATCTCTAACAGTTCCTGAGCTTTCTATTTATTACATGATTGCAGCAATTTGTTTTGAATAAATACAGGGCGTTTCACAAAGACTTCTTTAGAGATGACATAGATGCACAACAGTGACAAAATACTGTAGTTTCTGGCAATTAGCATTATTGATAGTACTTTTTGGACAACCAGAGCAGGCTTCTATTTATATTTACAGCAGTTGGTAAACATTGTCCTCTCTCTCCCTTCTTTCTGCTCATTGACTTCAATAAATGTAAACAATCCTGCAAAAACTGCTTCTGCATATGTTAATCCCTGCATCATAGAAACACGATCAAAGCCTACAATGCCCCGTGGTTTGTGAAACCCGCTTCATCGGTAAACAGGTAGAACTGCAACGCATTCTTTGTTAATGCCCATTGACAGAATTGCACTCGATGATTAAAGTCATCACAATGTAATTGCTGATGTAGCGACACATGAAACAGATGAAAACGGTGACGATGCAGTATGCGCATGACACTACTTTGACTCAGTCCACCGGCTCTCGCAATGTCCCGTGTACTCATGTGTGGGTTCATGGCAACAGCAGCTAACACACCAATTGCACCCGCTTCTCGTGTGACGGGCCTGTTATGGACCTGTTTGCGTGCTACGACCATACCTGTGGCATACAGTTGGCGGTAGATGTTTTGCAATGTGCGGCATGTTGAATGCTCTCTGTCCGGGTACCGTTCTGCATACACCCTGCAGGCTTCAGCTGCATTTCGTCAACACTCGCCATAGATGAGTATCATCTCCGCCTTTTCAGAGTTCGAATACACCATGGTCACAGTTCCTACAAGACTATACTATCACAGACGTCTGGTAACACGGTGTACTACAGTTGGTCTGCGTGCGGAGACAAATGCAGAATAACAATAGCAGCAAGCGCTACATGTGGACACTGCGACAGCTAGGCCAAACCACAACAGTGCACTACAGCCACACTCATAAACACGGTCGTCATCGTAAACATGTCCCTGCAGATGGTGCTCGCCGACCGTGGCCCGTGTTTGTTACAACACGCAACTGAATGTCGGAGGTTTCAAGCGTCAACTTTAGGTTACAATATCTCCGGATGTAATTAACATTTTACAATGCAACAAACGGCACTGATTACGTATTTGTTTATATGTTCAGATGTGCTAACAAAACTAACGTAGTTCCATTAAAAAAAACGTAGGTTTGTGTTAAAAAACATACTTCCGTGCATTTTTGTATGGTTTGTATTAAACAATTACACTAGCCCCTCTCCTCACGATCGGTCTATGGAATCGATTCGTCAGTATTTGATGTGGTTTACAAAATATATCCAGCGGTAACATTAGGTGACTCACCCTGTATAGTGTATGTTATTTCATGCACCTTCCACAAGACTGTTTTTCTACTGCAGCCTTGTCACTTGGTTCCACAAGAAAGTTTTTCAATTGTTACTTTTAACGCATTTAAAAATGCCTTTTAAAATTCTTTACATTCAAGAAGCACTAACTTAGAAGCCAATTTTCTCATGCATCCTTCTTACAACATTATGCGATGACCTCCTCAAAATCATCCATTAGTGTTACAGTATTCTTGCGGTTTGGTTGCTTTTCAAGTGATCTGAACTTTTCCAAACATTTCTACAGCTTTGTTGGTTGCCTTTTAAATTTGTTGTACAATTCTTGTACTATCACCACATGCTTCAGTAGTTTGTTCTCATGTCTTCAAAATGCTAACAACAGGAAGCCTACATTCTGATTCACATCTGAAAGACACACAAAATAATTCCCCTTGCCTGACCATGAAGTATTTCACATTTCACCTGACAGACTTATTTACAGATTGCACTGGTGTGATTAACAAACACTTCTTCCATAAAATATCTATGATAATTTAGCTGCAAAGAATAATAAGAATGCTCTATGAATGAAATTTTATTGCTGCTGAAGCAAAGCAACAGTGCAGACTGGAGGAGAGCAGTTATTGCTGTCTGGTGTAACTCACAACTAGGTCCTCGAAAAGAGAATAAATCTTATTGGCTGTTGGAGGTTAGTAGAGGGGATGTGCAGAACAGCTGAAGCTTAGACCATCTTCTGGGCTAATGTGAAAGAAGATACTAGCATATTGAGAAATCACCCAGTGTGCTTGCCACATATTTATTGCAAATTTTTGTTGAAACTTCTCACAAATGTGGCACTGGGATTTACATCAAGCTGTATGTGACATATATCCCTTGTATTGTGAAACAGGTGAAAACTATTACTTTTAAATGGGATTTAATACAGTATTATAATTGTTTCTCTTATCTTAGCTTGCAAAGCCTCTCATCTTTCCAATTTTCTCTTTGTAAATTCCTCTCTAAAGTAACTCTTCTGACTCCCTCTTTTTGTGTTGCTTTGGGTGTTTTCATCTTCTATTAGTTGCAATCCATTCCATCCTCACCCAAATGGCACACACACCTGCAGCATTTCAGTTGTTTTTCTTTGATTGTATTTGTGATAATGGTGCCCAGGTCCATCCTCTTATGTATACCTTCATTTTAATTTTTATTCCATAGTGTCAACCTACAGCAACACTTCCAAAATCTCATCCCCATCTATCAGTTATTTCCCATGTTTCTGCTCCATATTATGTTATTATACTTACCATGATAGTTTTAAATATCCTAATCGATGTTTCTGATCTAACATGTGTGCCTTATAAAACTTCATTTAATTGGTTGTTTGTCTGCCTTGGCCAATGTGGTCCTTAATTTCACTTTTATTGGATCTATCTTTGTTCATAATGACTCTCAAATATTTATAAGAGTCCACAGACCTTACTATGTCAAAATCTAATGTCAGGTCTTGACTCACACTGCCAGTAACAAAATATTCCATTTCCTCTAAATTCATGGTTACACCCCATTTACAACATTTCCTCCACAACTTTCTAACCATGTACTTCATGGCATCCTCATCAGCAAAATGCAAAGTGAATAGCTTTTAATTATTTACACACATACCCGTACTATGACAGGAATATTTCTATAACCTTAAGGTAGAATTCAAGTATACGAGGTCTGTCCATTCATAATTTCACACCAACAGTGTGCTGCAGCAAAATGCAGTTTGCATCCCTGCACACACCTGTGTTTAATGTGTACTGGCCAGAAGTGTCATTGTTGTATGTTTGTTAGTTATTTTTCAGTGCTGTATTGAGTAGAACATTGTGTCGCACAGTTTGCGAATTTTGAGATGGCAGAGTTAAAGGAGCAATGCGTCTGCATTAAATTTTGCATGAAACTCAAGAAAACCATTACACAGACACACCAAATGATGCATGAAGCCTACGGTGATGAGTGCTTAAGCCATACTCAGTGCTACGAATGGTTCACATGGTTTAAAAATGATCAGACTGAGGTTAATTCAGGAAGCCCTGCAATGTCTACCGACCACACTCATGTCAGGAATGTCAACGAAACTGTGCATGCCAATTGAAGATTGACTGTTCCAGAGATTGAAGAAGAATGTAGCATTTCAGTTGGATCATGTCATAAAACCCTGACACAGGATCTTGGAATGCATCGTGTTGTTGCCAAGTTTGTCCCAAGGCTCACAAATCAAGATCAGAAAGACATTCACACTGCAATCTGTGAAGAGCTTTTGGATCACACAAATGACAATGAGATGTTCCTTAAGAGAATCTTAACTGGTGATGAGACGTTGGTCTACGGTTACGGTGTTGAGACAAAGGTTTGAACTTCACAATGGGCCGGGGAAGGTTCTCCAAGACCAAAAACAGTTCATCGGCTCATGTCAAATGTCAAAGCCATGCTGATAGTTTTTTTTGTTTTTTTACTTTGAAGGATTGGTTCATCATGAATTTCTGCCACAAGGACAAACTGCTAATCGGTGGTACTAATGGGACGTGTTGCGATGCCTGCGAGGAAATGTTAGAAGGAAACAGTCTGAAATTTGGCACGACAGTTTATGGCTCTTACATCACAATAATGCACCCATGCATTCATCCCTATTGGTGCATGACTATTGCACAAAAAGCTGAATCACTGTGCTGCCTCATTCTCCATACTTCTCAGACTTGGCCCCTGCAGACTACTGTTTTTATTTCCAAAGTTGGAAATCCCTTTAAAAGGACGGAGATTTGTAATGGTAGATGAGATAAAAGAAAATTTGTGGATGGCACTTCACACAATCCAGCAAGTGGCTTACCAAGACAGCTTCCAGAAGTGGAAACAGCGTTGGGAGCGGTGAATCAGTCATGGAACAGGGTATTTTGAAGGAGACCATGCACAAGTAAAAGGTAAGAGTGGAAAACTTTTGAGGACCAAGTTCCAGAATTTTATGAACAGACCTCATATTTTAAATAATGTAGGTCCTATTGTGCATCATCGTCATAGTCCTTTTGTCACAGTGGAATCTCTCCAAATATTTTTGTATCTACTTTTATTCTACAAGTTGTGCTACTCGAATTAACATTTAAATTACTCACTCCATTCTCTAACATTGCAGTACACAATTTACTGGGGGGGGGGGGGGGGGGGGATGTTATCACAGCATTCCTTAAGATCAATGAAGATCATATGGGCCACTTCTGGTCAGTCTTTTTTCAATGAGATGTTTTAGGCCAAACATATTGTCTGCACATGATCTTCTGGGACAGAACTCATTTTGTTCTTCTTTGTCCAAAACCTGCGATTCAGTTCTCTCCTCTTATTGTATTCCCATATCTACATATCTAGAGACTGAATATGTTACACTTACTCCCCTATAGTTTGAGCATTTATATTTTTCTTTACACCCTTTTTATGTCTGTTGGATATGTATGCTGCTTTCCATTCCTCTGGCAATTCTTCCTCCCTTAGGAAGCAGTTGAAAACATATGTCATTCATTCCAGAAGTTTATATGGTCCACTTTTGAACAATTTGATGGGCAATCCATTTGGACATGAAGCTCATCCTTTCTGCAGCCATAATTATTTCATTTTCTTCGTAGAATGCATCTGAGATAAATTGTTGTCAACTTTTACAAAGAATTCTGGATAGCATTTTGTAAACAGATTCTCATAATGTTTCCTCCATTTTTCCTGTGGAATTAAGGCAAATGGAATCACTTCTATTCTTTTGCATCATAGAGATTTCTGAGCTCTCCATGGTTCATTGCTTGGCCCCCTCCAGTACACCGATCAATGTGTCTACATCTATCATCCCACACTTCATTCTTTGTATTCCTGACTGCTCTCTTCACCTTTTTCTATATTTTACATATTCATTCCTGTTTTATTTGCTCTCTGACATTAACAATATATTGTATGCTCTCTTCTTTTCCTGTACCAGTTTCTCAATGTTCTCATTCTAGCATTAATTTCTCTTTCGAATTCATGAGTTGCTCTGTAATACTCCTAAAACTTCCTTAACTGCTTCCCTTACACATTTAACAATATCTTGTTATGTATTATTTCCCGAAGAATATGTTACATTACTCAGTAGTGGATAGAATAAAAAATTCTCTCATTTCCAGCCATGTCAAATGATTTAAATTACACGAGCCTTTGGCCAAACACTCCTTGGCCATTGTCAAATGGTATGACTGTCAGTGGCTGCTTGTATGCACATTATATACACTAGCTCCCAGCTGTGATGTCACTGGTGCCCATAGCATTGCCATATGTTGACTCTGAGTTCAATGCACCTGCACCACCTGCATGATCGCTGGATCCCACGGTGTGCTTTGCTGCAGGTGTTATTGGTGATTTTTATTTCAATGGCTTCTTTAATTACACAATCCCAGAAGCCATAGTGTGAGCCACAATGGATGTTTTGTCAAATTTTATCCGGTGTCCATTTTCTGAAGCATGCTCAGCTAAAGCAGATTTCTTGGGGTAGTGTATGCTGTAAGACCTCCCAGGCTCCTTCTTTTGTTGTTCCACAGTCAATACTGTTTGTCCAACATAAGACTGGCCACACTCGCAATGTATCTTGTAGACAACAGGTGTTCTGAGACCGCCTATGTCTTTAACTGGGCTCAGTAATTGACGGATTTTCAATGGGGGCCTGAAGATTCAGCAGGTGGCTTATCTTACCAGACACAGAGCCACAGAATGGCTCAGTGATCTTATTGTGTCTTGCTTGAAATAGCTTCATTTATATGATGGATGTTATAGCCAATGTCCCTGAAGACCTTGCGTGGGTGGCTCAGCTCAAGGGGCAGGTTATCAGCACCTGTTATCATTCTTGCACGATGCACCAATGTCTGTAAAACAGAGTGCTTCTGTGCTGGATGAGGATGGCTGATGGCATGCAAGTACAGATTGGTGTGGGTGGGTTTTCTATAGATGCTGTGGCCAAGGTATCCATTTCATCTGTGGTGGATGAGGATGCTGAGGAAAGGCAGCACATTGTTTTTTTCTACCTCCATGGTAATCTGGATGTTACTATTAATGCCTTTGAGGGGCTCTACGAACTTGTCAAGTTTCTCATGTGGATAGAGTCAAAGGACAAATGTTTCGTCAACATATCAAAAGAAACAACTAGGCTTTAATGTCGCTGTGTCTAAGGCAATATCCTCAAAATTTTCCATGAAGAGGTTTTCAACAGCTGGAGCTAATGAACTACACATTACAATGCCATCCATCTGATCGTAATACTGGCCATTGCACAGAAAATAAGAAGACATGAGAGGGTGCCTAAATAGCTAAACCGCTTCACTTACAAAGAACTGAGATGCTAGGTCCAAACAGTCTGACACACACATTCGTAAACAGTGCCACCACATAAAAACTGACCCTAATATCCCCATCATCCACTCGAAAACAGTTAATTTGGTTGATAAAATCTACTAAATTGTTACTATGATGTTCACAGTGTCCCATATGTGGAACAAGGAAATTGGCCAAGTACTTCACCAGCTCGTATTTTGGTGAACCAATACTGGGTACAATGAGGAAGAATGGCATCCCGTCCTTGTGTATCTCTAGTACAGCATAAGCAGCAGGTGTCTAGGTACCTGTGGGAGAAGATTCTTGAACACACTGTCTTCCACCGAAGTACGTTTGAGAAGTTCAGACGTCTTTCTTATTATTTTAAATGTTGGGTCATGGTGAGAGTTTCCAATAAGTACCTTCATCCAGTAGTGCGCATATCTTTGTATCATAGTCAGTGTATATATAAATACAGCTGCATTCCCCTTATCAGCAACAAGGACCACAACATTTTCAGCATTGTGTAGTGCTCATAGGCCATTGTGTTCAGCCCTGGTCATGTTACGTGCTGGTAACTTTGCTTTTATGAGAATATGGCTCGTTTCACACCATATTTCATCTGCTGTTTCATTTGGGAGCCTGTGGAATTGCTGTTCGATGGCACTTACTATATCAGAGACAAGAATGTCTTGCAGAGAAGATGCGAAATTAAGTCCTTTCCTAAGTGCAGACATTACACATGTAGCTTTATCTCTCACTGTCAAGTGGATGGCAGTACGTTCTGAGAGTCTGTGGCCCGCACCATGTTGTTGCAAAAGATGGCTGAACCTTCCTTTCTGCCTTTCTGTGATTATGGTTGTTGAGAAATCATAACCGCATCAATGCATTACCAGTCCAAAGCTGTGAGTGTCCTTGATAGTCGTAGACCCAAGGCCATAAGAACAGGTCCGTCTGAATCCAGCTGTTGCGTGGTATTGTGTAACCTTTCTAGTAATAGTGTGAAGCTGGCATTATGAAATATCCCCCTGGAGGCGATGCTGTTGATAGGATGGTATACCATATTAAATAGTGGCATAGTCTGCTCGCCATGGTTGCACAGTAGGAAGGCTAGTGAACTCCGGGAGGAAATGTGACACTACATTAAACATCTAGGGCACCTGCATGTTAAGAAGGTTAACTTAGTTTGCTAGCCTTCCTACTTCATGAGAAGATGCTATCTACACTCTTTAATCACTATTGCCATTGTCTACTATGAGAGGATATAATGGGCTGCAACTTTGTGACAGATTCCAGCAGTTGCTATATTACTATTGCCACAGCCTAGCCAAATTTTCAGTTAATATACTGCATCAAAATAATCAATCAATGATGTTACTGTCAACCATTTTAGAGGTTGGCTCACAACCTAGCATCCAAAAAATGTACACAGAATCAGCAATGGCTATCACCCAGGAGACTGGCTACACAATGACAATAACATCATATCTGGTAGCAAAATCATTTTAATTCATCGTATTTCTTATGATGAACAACAAATGTCCAATGCAGCATGTTGTTTAAAAACAGATAGATCTTCATGTGAGTTTGGAACCCGTATACAGGCTTTCAGTGTGTGCAACAAAACTGTTTCGTGAATTATATTACTTTTATATTCAATGTGCGAATGGTAATCTGATATTGTGTGATAGAAGTGAAAAAGAAATTATGACTATTTGAATTGGGAATCCCCCAAAATAATCAGTCTGATAGTGGCTTTGCATCATACCATTTCAAACTGAAAGGGCAATGCTCCAGGTTGCTGAACTCCAAATGTAAGGCAAACTGAAAGAACATTTGACCCATATGTTAGTACCTGTTATTAAGTGAACAGCATTTTAAAAAGTAGACAAATATATTTTCACGAGCAAGTGTTTCAGGATGTAGACCCAACCAGATAGTTGTGAATGTTAAAGCACTGCTTACGGGATGGGGAGATGCACTGGCCCTGGATCGATTCTGCACAATGGATTAATGATGATGGTTGGTGTGCCAGCCAACTTGGACATGGTTTTTAGACGGTTTTCCATATCCCACTACATGAATATCAGACTGGTATCCATGTACCACCTCAGTTACACCAGACAACTGGGGTACACATATTCTGTCCCAGAAGTAACAAGGTAGTGACAGCAAGGGCATCCAACCATCCTTTAAATTAACCATGCCAAATCCATTCACAACAATGCTGAGCCTGTGCTGATGTGGGGCAAAGGCAGCAGCAGCAGAAGAAGGAGGAGGAGGAGGAGGAGGAGGAGGAGGAGGAGGAGGAGGACGACGAAGAGAACAAAAAAGAAGTGTTGCAGGATGTAACGAAATGAACTGATAATTTTACAGTTACTTTTCAACCATATCTCAAAGTATTGGACAATAATACTAGTACTAAATTGAAGGAATCAGGATCTGTGAAGTGAAAAATCGGATTCACAAAGAAACAGCTGAAGAGTAATTCAAAGCTCAAATGACTAAAATACACACTGAAATAAATAGCTTGTTGTGTAAATGAGGGATAGCTACTAGTAAAAAGAATTGCATCAGCAACACCAATATCAGTGATGAAAATGACAATTCACTTTGAAGGTGTGGTTGTTAATGTCAAGTTGCAGCAGAAAACTACCCAAGAGTTGTGCAACAATACTGCTTTAGTTGTACACAACATGCCATTAGATGAAGTGTTTGAGCACATATAAATCAATTCATGAAGCGCCTAATGGGGGAGGGGGGGGGGGGGGGTAGCAAAAAGAGAAAGAGAGAGAGACAGACACAGAGAGAGAGAGAGAGAGAGAGAGAGAGAGGAAAGAAAAATAACGAAAAGAAAAGTGAGTGTGTGTGTGTGTGTGTGTGTGTGTGTGTGTGTGTGAGAGAGAGAGAGAGAGAGAGAGAGAGAGAGAGAGAGTGTGTGTGTGTGTGTGTGTGTGTGTGAGAGAGAGAGAGAGAGAGAGAGAGAGAGAGAGAGAGAGAGAGTGTGTGTGTGTGTGTGTGTGTGTGTATGTCATAACTGAATCTAAAGCACAGATTCAGTTCTATGTAAGGTAAGGGCACAATAGATGTCAGGATTTTGCAGTGGCACAACTACTAAAACCGATATCTCATCTAACACTCTAGAACTAAGCCTCGCTTGAACTACAGATTCAACTTAAATAAGTGTGCATAATTAAATCACAGATCACTATAATAAAAGCTTATCACAGTTTACTTGCCTGTATTTATGTTCACTTTAAAATATCAGTGAATGCCTATATGCCAGTATTATTTTTATACATGTTTCTCTAAGTCCTTGTATGGATGTTTCATACGTATGGTGCTCTGTAGCTTGCAAATAGTGAAAAAAACATGTCACATCAGCTAGTATGTATTCTTCTGTACTAGTATTCAGTCCTGAATTTTTATTTATATTAGTCGTGTTTGACTAGAACGACAAATTAAAATGACACTATAAACACGAGAAAGTCGGATGGTAGGGGTTTAACTTGACCTAAATTGCTGAATACTATAAATATTTTAAAGAAGAAGGAGAATGGCCAAAGAATCTATTGGAGATTTTGTGGCACAAGACCAGAACAAAGTTGAGTGACATGGTAAAATTCTTTAAAAAATGTATGAACTCTAGAAGTAACTTCCTTACTCCAACATTACACTGTAACAGACTTTACATAACACAAAATTTGTTAAAAGCTCACTAAACTTATTTTTAATATGGTGACAAAGCATTCTATCAAGTGTAACTGGGAGCACTGTATCTGAAGTAATCTCATTGTGTTTGTTGTTGATGTATGTTTCACTTGCTGAGCTACCACTATTTGAGTGAAATGAGGTATACCATTTGTTGCAGTTATTGCAGTGTCTGACTTACTGGAGCAACAATACTAAATTATTTTACCAAATCATCATCTATCTCATGGCATAGAGGATAAGAGGGATTTTCATCTCTTCCTTCATGAATTTGTGGTTACTGTCTCTCTCACTGACAGTCCTTCCTCCTGCAGTGCCTCTTTTAACCTATTCTTCCATGCCTCTCTTGGTTATTCTCATCCTTTCTTATTACCATTTTCCCTTACCTACAGAGCTGTACCAACATGATCCTGTACCCCTGTCAGAAATGCCAAACTGACTGACCCCCACACACTTTTCCTGGAAAACTAAATTTTGGTAATTTCTTCTGTAGATTTAGTAAACTTTATAAATGTGTTTAATAAAATAAAGAATTATTGAAAAATATTGCTGCCATGAGTTGCCATACACAACAGTCTTTTGTTTCAGTTGTGCCACAAATAAGACAGGTTGTTCACCTAACAAAATAATTGCGATTGTTGAGTATGTAACCTGTCTTCAATATTGCAAGTTATTTGAACATCTGATATGGGAGAAGTTCAAATTTCAGAGCAAAAGTACTCCGTGGAGGGGCTAGTGAGTTATGTATACCCCTTGCCTTTTTTGCTTGCTTCCTACACTGTCACATCTTACTCAAGTCATCAGTCAGCAAAAATCGGAAGCCTTCTGTCAAACATCATATATGCTTCAACACCCTCACAATAACCTCTGAAATCACACAAGACCTAAGAGAGTAGCAACAATTATTACACTATTGAACACAAGTGAGCTTTGTAGGCAGTAGTGGTGTGAACCACACTGTTCGCCACATTAATCATAGTAGCAACTCGTGTCTGTTCAGCACTCGTCATTTCTTTGTGATGCTACTTGCAGGAAATGAGACTATAGAACTGCCAATGTGACAACAGTGTGTGTTTACAGTCATGGACTGAGGGTAATGTAAGGATGATACAGGAACATGAAGGAAAGGTGAACTAACGTAATCATTCAGGTTTATTCTTAAACGATCTTTCTTTTTTGATACTTTTTTGGGTCAGTTTTGTGGCCCCTCTGTGTCTGTGTCCTTGAAGGGAACACATATCCCCACACCCTCGATATATAGCCTTATTTGCCTCCTTCATTAACCTTGGCAAGCTCACTCACTTAGTATCCAAGATTTATAGCCAAAGGCCAGTGTCAAACAACAATACAAAATGAAATTTTAACAGAAATGTTTGAACTTTTGAAGCAACCTTGTGGAGGTGATGCTCTGGGTAGATTACAATGCTATTAATGGTTCTTGTGTTTTCAAAGTAGTCATTAGTCAATTTAACATGACCCTTGACTAGAAACGGCACTAGTGGCACTCAAATAGATGAAAGCATGGATATGGCACACATCGGTCAGCTACAAGTGAAACTGAAGAAGAGGTTAAAACTCCAGTTGGTTCATGTCATGAAAATTTAACTGGAAAATTGAATATGCATTGAGTTATAGCATAGTTTCCTCCTTGAACAAGATGACAATGCAAAAAATTCATACAACCATCAGCACACGAGACAAGAATTGGGTGTATGTCTACAACAGTAAGACCAAAGTCCAGTCACCATATGGATGACAAATGATCATTATCCCCCCACCCCGTTATCAAGGAAATTGTGAATTTTTGCTTTCAGTTCAAACACTTAACTACCATTACTATAGAAATATTTTGAAAAGTTTTCTGAGAAACATTGCAAAGGGAATCAGTCATGGCGAGAAAACACATAGGTCCTTCACAATGACAGTGTGGCTGTCCACATGATTGTCAATTAGAAAGCAGGTGAGTTTACTCATTCAGTAACCTTACCCACAGTGGACACTGCACATAAGCTTTTGTTCTAAAAAATAGTCATAGCTGAAAGGACTCTGTTTTAGATGCACACACTTACTAGCATCTAATGACATTTTGATGCCATCGAAAACGATGTCATGGGCACTAATGGGCATTTCAAAAGATTTTCAGGGCTGCATGGTCACTGTTGAGATATGTGTATAAATGTTACTTTTTTAAAACAGACCTCAGGTGCCTAACTCTGTTCCCCCAGTAACTGACTAAACTGATGTTCAGATAGAAGTATCACTTAGTTGTGATATAGGATAAGCCTCTTCATCCATCTAGTGTCTCAACAAGATTATTTTGCTAGATAAAATTTCAAAACAGGTAACTACAGAAACAATTTAAGTTGTGTTATAAAATATCTGATATATAATTATTAGACATTATATTTCATAGGTCAGGCTGTTCCAACACTGCCACATGGCGCAAGGGCATTGCTGCCCACCCCTCATCGCACTTGCGGGCAGGCACAGGTAACGTAAGCACATTGCCAGACAGCCCTATGCATGTCTTATGTGCACATGCGAACCGATTGACCACCACTGCCTTTGTTCACTAGTTCTCTTGGCCAGTGGAGTGCAACTGTGTGTGCAGCAAGACTGCCTGTGTGTTAGCCATATGCCCACCCCTTCCCACCTGTGCCAGTGTCTGTCCAGCTGTCCCCAAGTGGGCAGCACACAAGTTGAAACAGCCTGTCATAGCCTTCTGTGACCTAACAATAGTATACAAAATAACAGACTCAATGGCTACAAATATAGCAATCTACATCTGACAAGAATTACCTGGAGCTAAAGAGGAATCAGTCTTCAAATTCTTCAGCTCTCCCAGTACCATCCTGATCTGAAGTTATTAAGTAGTAAAGGAAGGGAATGTGCAAGTAGAAGTTACAAGGGAAGTGTTTTGAGGGGCAGAAACCATTGAAGCCAGGTTGTTTTAAGCAGATTTATTATTGTTTACAATGTAACAGATATCTTACATATTTACAAAAGGAACCAGTTTCTTCTAACATCTGGACCTGCAACAAATTAAAATGAATTTGTTACATGACATAAAATAATTAATCAACTTTGAATGATATATTAGTTGGTAGAGAAGTACAATCTGGTAGAAATTTCCAGGTAAATACAATGTCTTATTTCAGGAGGAAGGAAGCTGGATGTCCCCAAATGTCACAACTCTTGTAAGGTACAGGAAACACACAGGTGCACCCAGTACGAAGTTTCACTCTGCAGCAGAGTGAGCACTGATATCAAACTTCCTGCCAGATTAAAAGTGTGTGTCGGACAGGTTTTCAAACCCAGGACCTTTGCTTTTCGCAGACAAGTGCTCTGCCAATGGAACTACCTGAGCACACCTCACAGTTATGTATTACTTTTCTTACAAGAAAAACCTGTATGTTTATGACACAATAATAATAATAATAATAAAAGAAAAGATTTTTTGAGGAATAAATATGTCAGAATAAGGCAATTATATGACACAAAGTAATAAAAAATTTGAGTACAGGAATTTATTTCACAACTCATGAAAACTTTTAAACCTGAAGGTTGATTTTAACACCACACTACTTGGCCAGGTACAGTCCTGTTGGAGGTATTATGCCTTGCCTTTCCAATTTTTGAACTGACTTACCCAGCCAGTTATGGGAGCAGGTTACAGTTGGACTCACAGCCACAGTGCAACTTGACATTTTTCACATTAGCAAACCATTGCCAGAGGTGAAAAGAGCAATAACCTCCTCCTATTGAAATGGTTAACTCTTTCAACTGTTCCACAACAGACAAGCACTATGGCTACCTAATATCGACAAGAAGAATTCTGTGTAGTAGCTTAAAACAAACTACTGCCTCCATGTCAGGATATGCTACAGCAGCTTGTACGCATGTCAGTTGGCACAAACGCTACAGCCTGAACTACCAATATTGGCCCACTTACCATCCAAACAACAAGACACCTTATGCTGCAATGACTTCACTACTCGTGTTGTATACATGTACAGGGCTGACTTCTCATGGCACGGCCACAGTAGACAACACTGCCACAAACTACATAGCAAGTGGAAAATAAAATCGATGCTAAGCTAATGGGTGAAAACGCGGCAGAAGCTCTGTTATGACTACAAGTAATGCCAACTGAGGTCAGTACCAATTAGCAAAAGCAAAATCGTCATCCACAACAATAAACAATTAAACATGAGCTCAAAAACATAGTCTAGAAAGCAAAATAACAGTTATATTTACTGAAGCAGCATATGGAAGATTCAATAAGGGAATATTAACTGTTGGTCCAGCCACTGGGTTGCATATTTATTTCCTGTAGCAAACCAACAGTCATCCCCACGTGACAGGTTTGCTGTGGCCCCTGAAGTCATGACAGCAAAATGTGTAACTATCTGCTTCACAGATATATCATCACCACCATTCTGGATCAGTCTGCATATCGTTGGAGTGGTGGGATATTAAAAAGTCAGTATTCAGCTAAGGAATAAAAGATTTTTTTCTCTTGGAGTAAAAGTAATGGAGATATATAGGGGAAGTTAGAGGAAAAGGAAAAAAGTAAGAGGTCAAACAACAACATGTCAAAGGAAATCTGCCAGTAACCTATTTTCTGTTAGTTTTTTTTATAATGCACATCAAGATTTCTCTCTGTCAAGTAAGTATGAAGTTAGTGGTGACTGTTGTTGTTGTTGTTGTTGTTGTTGGTGGTGGTGGTGGTGTCATCATCGTCATCAAATTACAGTCTATTCTGGAAACTGAATTTCGTAATTCAATTATCTGTACGATTTTACTGTTTAGAATTAAAAACTTTAAATTCATTTTGAATGATATCAAAATATATTTGACTTCAGATTAAATATTTCCTTTTAAATATATTCCAATATACTCACCCTTCCTTACAGGTAGTGTTGCTTCCTCACTAGATGTGGTGACGTGACTCCTTCTGCACCTATAATTAGGTAGGATTTAAAAAAATGTCGAAATAGCATACTATCTGCAAATACTATAATACAGTCAATTAGATAAGGCAACAGTATCAGTAAACAATAAGGCACTGATCAAATGTAATCCACTGGGTACTTAATACAACACGTTTGTATTGAGGATTTCCTAAAAAAGTGGGGGATAAATCCTTCAAAATAACAACAACAATCAAGTTCTTCCAGACAGAGTATGAACAGGAAGATATTAGAAAGACAACAGATATGTAATTACAACTGACTTATAGACAACGATAACACATGTCTCGGATTTCATATGCATTCGTTAAGCTCCACTCAGTCAGCCAACCCCTTCTCCTCCTCTTCCTCCAAAAAAGTGGAAACTCTCAGAGATAGACAACTGAATTGTACTCTGAATAGGGTGTGGAGCAAATGGCTGATCACGGTTACAATTTTATAAGAACATGCACAGTAAAAACGTATCAACAAAGAAAAGAGTTAGTTAATGAAGCTACAGTAACAATAGTCAGAGGAGACGAGGAATTTGATCCATTCCATATTCAATTGCCTTAAGTATTGCATATACTTTGGCATCATAATTTGGTGGTTGTTTAGGAAGACTGAATCTGGAGACATGGTCAGGAGAAACAACAAAGCAGGCAAGGGTATCTCAACAGCTTAGACCACAATAAAATCATTAAGTACCTTTAGCCCTCGAGCAGGCATACTTCTGTATGGAATACCCCAACTTTATTTTCTAAGCATGGTAGCATTATTCAACAAAGTATGTGATTATTATGTCTGTTATTCACTTCTGTAATCTTGTATGTTGAATAGAGCAAGTGTCATTCTATTCAGCACATTTCATTACACGTTTACTATGTTACTGCGAAAAGTGGTCGGTCATTGCTGGAGCATATCATTTCCCACACAGCTGGTCACATAAGAAGTTTAACATTACAGCATAGTTCTGCTACTACAAGTGTTATTTGGTGTGCTTAGTGATTTCATTTGACATTTGTGATCATAGTGTAACCACACATGTACTGTAGTCATTTAGGATGACTTCTGAAGAAACACTGAAAATATTGGATGAATTTTCTACAGAAAAAGACGCCACAAAGAGTTGGCAACCTGATAAAAGGAAAGAAAGAGCAGAGGAAGATCAACATAACACTGATTCAAAACTAGACTGTGTTACCAGTAAAAATAATGCAAAAGCTAATCAGGATTGTAATGATTATTTTTTTGGTACAGATAATGTACATAAATATCACAAAATGATTTTTCAAAAGAGGTGGGGGGCCTGGAGGAAGCAAGATTTCAAACAAAAGTATCAAGGACCTGCAAACTACTCTAACACATTCTGCTACAAACATCATTGGTGATATTTCTGTGTATCATACAATAACACATCAAGGGATCAACAACAATGGCATCGTCTGATTTTTGCAAGGCAGGGATTCCACAGAAAAACTGAGAATTGAAATTACGGCTGCTATAACCCTGTACATAATACCTGGATACACGCCACAGCACCAGGCCACCAACATGCTACAGTTCAAATACTGGACCAGCTACCAGAGGCTGCCTCCAGTGGTCCACATGACTTGTGCACACAGCACGGCATCCACTGCACCATTTACTGCAGCCCTCCTCTATATAAGCACAGGGCAGCAGGCACTCACTCTCATATTGCATTCATACCTATTGTCAGCAACTGCCTGTATTGTTTCTATGTTTTCAACTGTTGTTTGCTTATATGTGGAAGAAGATGAACTTTGGTTCATTGTGGCTGGACTCTTGTTTGTGTCTTACAGTATGATACAAGTGGCAATGTGTTGGTGTTCACTTCTGCATGTTCAGCCTATTTGGTTGCTCCTTTGGTTCTTCTGTCCATGTAGGGATGCTCCAATCACTCCTCAAGTAGCAGAAGGCTCTTACAGTTGCTATCATGAGCTTGTGAGACACACTGACTATGCAAGCTTTCATGCTGTCAGCGTACTTGCCATCCTTTCTCCCCTTTACAATGACAAGGCTGAAGACTGGGAGGCTTATGAGAAGCAGCTTCAGCAACACTTGCTCGCTTTTGATGTCACTGATGCAAATATGTGTAAGGCTTTGTTCCTTTCTTGTATTTCTCCTCAGATCTCCTGGTTGTTGGGCCAATTATCCCACTCCACGAACCTGTGTCACTTTCATTCGATGAAATTTTTAATTGTCAAATTATCACAGTAACCTCAGGCATGCCAGTTTAGTGTGTGGAGTTCTAGCATTGTCATAAACAGCCTAACCTACTGGGCTCAGGTGGCTGAACTCCATGGCTTCAGTTGCAATGTCAGTTTGTTACCAATGCTCATCATGATTCCTATGCTGATTCTGTCTTCTGTGACACCATCATCTGGTCGGCTTCTGATAAGGAGGTGTGTTAATGTGCACTACAGTATGACAATCCATCTTCCTGAAGTGTTAAATATTGTTCAATGTTTCGAGGTATCTCGTACTGCTAGTGATCAGACTGAGACTTGGTGTGACATTGCCACAGTGGCTTCTGTTCCTTGTTGTGTGGCATGAGTCAGTTCTTGGGGGAGGACGATGAGGCAGCTGTACAAATGGGGCACTGGACAGCAACATGCCAAACAGCAGCAGCAGCAGCAGCAGCAGCAGCAGCAGCAGCAGCAATGGCAGCACTCCACGCTTCCATCTTGCCCATAATATTTCATGTAACATGACAGGAATGTGTGCCCTAAGTGCTAGGCAACTTGCAGCAACTGTAGGAAAACAGACTGCACGTGTCATTCCCAGCCTCCTCCAGCGGACATGGATATAGATGGTAACTGGGCATTGGTTATTGAAGTGTGAGTGGTGGACAAAGTGCTCAGACTACAAGTGGACATGGATGCAGCTGACAAATTACTGGTGACCTCTGGTGTTGTCCTTGGTTACTTGACATTTGGTGAGTTACAACAAGCAGCATATTCCAATTTTAGGGCAATTTATGGCTTGTTTCTTGACTTTTTGGTACTTGATGATGCTGACACCACAAATTTATTCGATCTGGATGCTTTCAATGCTTTTGGTTTTTCCATTTCAGATATGACGCACTTCATTTCTGACCAGGTACTTACCAGCAGTTAGATTCTCTGTATTCTGAATCCTTGTCTCTTTTCTTGGCTGGGTTAGGTTGTGCCACAAATTTTTGTGGCCTACATTACCCTGAAACCGTGTGTGCTCTATTCCAGTGGCTTTACACGAGGAAGTGAAACCAGAATTGGACTCAGATGGGCTGACATTGCTGGGTGTTACACAGCCTATGCCCTATTACATTCAGTGAGTGGTCGACCTCTCTCGTTACTGTTACAAAACCGACTGGTCAGATTCACCTTTGTGGTGAATTTAAAAGTTTCAGTTAATGCTCAATCTATCACTGATACATACCATTTGTCCCATGTGGACAAGTTATTAGCTAAACTCACCAGGGGCCAGTTTTTCTCCAAAACTGATTTATCTGAAGCCTATTTACAGGTTCCAATGGAGGAGGATTCTAAACGGCTCCTTGTGATTAACACGCCGTTCGGGCTGTACCATGATCAGTGTCTCCTGTACAGTGCGGCTAATGCCATTGTGATTTTTCAGCAATTTTTGGAACAACTGGCAATGTACATTCCAGGATGCATGAACTAACTCGACTTCGTTGTGGCAAGGGCATCCATTTAACTTGTGCACCTTCTTCACAGTCTTTCTTACTGCAGGGTTGAAACGCAACTTGGCAAAGTCACACTTCTTCGGCCATCCACTGCGTATTTGGGGTGTGAGGTTCCTCAGAATGGTGTTAAGCCTTTACGTCATCAAGCTGTCATGGTCACAGTTCTGCCTCGTCCTACGAATGTCAAAGTACTTCAAGCATTTTTAGGTGAAATTGCTTACGATCCCAAATTTACTCCGAACACTGCTGTGTTGGCCAATCACCTCCTAGAGTTGCTCCACAAGAACTTAAGTAGCCATACTTTATAGACTTATATGGGCTACACACAAATATCAAGGTTAAAATTGTCTCCTAGCTCTGGGTTACAAGTACATAATGTATTTACACATAAAATGTACACTTTCATGTCTGGAAACGTCACAGTTAATAAAATGTTCCAGGCTAGTATGCCATGGTTGAATTTATTTCACCTTAAAACTCAACATTTCAGCCACATCTATGGAGGACATTTTCAAGGGGGATCGTAAAATCTTTGAATATCTGATTCACACTCTGGCTCACTACTGATTCAGCAAAATTCCACTTCTGCGTGCTTCCATGCAGTGGCTTAACATCACATTTTGAATGGGCGAGCGCTGTTGGCCGGTCATCTGCCATTGTCCACTGTTGCTGTCACCCCATGGTGAAAGGCTGGTACACATCATCGTCAGCACTGGACTCCAAATGTCATTCAATTTCATGTCCCTCTCCTTCCTATCGAAATTCCGTGTAGTTGTGGGGAGGTGTATGTGGGTACCACAGAAAGAATTGTCAAAAAATGACTAGAAGAGCACAAAGGCAATTGCAGAAGAGGGGAGACTGACAGATCAGCTGTTGTGGAACATGCTTTGCAGCCAGGAGACCACCACATTCATTTTGATAAGCCTCAAGTACTGGCAGCTACAAGTGGATATCATGAAAAGTTATACAGAGAGGCCACAGAGATTGTAAAACACCCCGTTAAGTTCACTAGGAAGGAGGAGGGTGTGAAATTGAATGATGCTGATGTGTACAAGTCTCCCACCATGGGGTGATAGCAACAGCAAACAACAGAAGTCCACAGCGGCCAATTGCGCTCAAAAACATGTGAAGTCATGCCACTGCATGGAAACGGAATTTTGCTGAAGGCTGGTAGCGAGCCAGGGTGTGAATCTGACATTCAAAGAAGCTATGACCCCTTGAAAATGTCCTCCACAGATGGGGATGAAATGTTCGGTTTTAAGGTGAAATCCATTCAACAATGGCATAATAGCCCAGAACATTTTGTTAATTGTGATAATGTATTTACATTTCACAATCACACCTATGGGACATTATAAGAACTACATGCAAAGGCATTGTGAGAAGGGTTGCTCTGCTGTGAGTAAGAGAGGTGGACACTTACAGAACAATTGGCAACACTGCTTTACACCACACAAAATCACAAAGTACGAACTCTGCGATCTGATCAGCGATTTAGATCTTTCAAAGCGTAAAACCAAACTCTTGACCTCACAACTGAAATAGCAGAATCTCCGTGTGACTGTGTTGAGGGAGTGTCAGGAAAAGCTTGCGTGTCATTTCAGTACTGAAAACTACATTACATTCTGCAGTGACACAGACAGTTTGTAGGAAGACCTGAACATTACATACAAACTAGATAACTGGAGACACTTTATAGATGGCTCAAAAATAAGCCTGAATGCAATACTGTTACAATAGTAATGAAAGGCCATCCATCCCTGTTGCATATGCTGCCTTACCTAAAGAAAGTTATACCATGTTGAAATCCACTGTAAACTGAGCTACTTACAATAGGCATGCAAGGCTGGTAAATGGAAATTTCCAAGTTACTGTGATGCTGTTGAGTTTGCAAGGGGATTATGCTGGATACGGCTGCTATCTGTGTGAGTGGGACAGTTGTGCAAGAGAAAAACACAACAAACAGAGGGAATGGCCTAAACGAAAAGCTCTGGTGTGTGGGTCAAAAAATACTGCCAAAGAACCTCTAGTGAATCAACATAATTTCTCTCCCACCATTGCACATTAAGTTGGGACTACAACAGCATGTGTTAAAGCTGTGCACATAAATGAAGCAGCCTTTCAGTATCTTTGTAAGACATTTCTACGACTTAGTACAGGAAAGATCACAAAGAGGATATCCACAGATATGCCAGCTGCTGGGGGACATACACTTTGAGTCCACTCTAAACCCTGATCAACTGCATGCGTGGCAGTGTTTTCACAACATGATGACATTGTTCTTGGGAAACAGGAGAGCTGAAAGTTACAGGAACATTGTGGAGAAATTTATTTATCCTCATAGAGTCACTGGCTGCAAAATTACCCTGAAGATGCACTTCCTTCATTCCCACCTTGGTGTTCCCTGAGGACTGTGGTGCATTCAGTGATGAGCATGGCAAGCAATCCTGCCAGCACATTTCTTTCATGGAACAGTGGTATACAGGATGATGGATTACTGATACATTGGCTGACGCCAGCTGGACGTTACAGAGATGCTACAGACACCGTCCAAGAGAGGGAGAGAAAGAAATGGCATGAACAAACTACTTAAGTTCAATTACTGTATAAAGCCTATTGATTACGATATCAATATATATGAAACATAAAATCTCAACTTACTTGTAACCCTGAGCTAGGAGACAATTTTAAATATAGTATTTGTCTCCAACACATTGAAATCTACACTGAAGAGCCAAAGAAACTGGTACTACTGCTTAATATCATTCAGTGCCCCAGTGAGCACGCAGAAGTGCTGCAACACGATGTAGCATGGACTCTACTAATGTCTGAAGTAGTGCTGGAGGGAATTGACACCATGAATTCTGCACGGCTGTCCATAAATCTGTAATAGTAAGAGGAGATGGAGATCTCTTCTGAACAGCACGTTGCAAGGCATATCAGGTATGCTCAATAGTGTTCATGTATGGGGAGTTTGGTGGCCAGTGGAAGTATTTAAACTCAGAAGAGTGTTCCTGGAGCCACTCTGTAGCAACTCTGGATGTGTGGGGTGTCGCATTGTCCTACTGAAGTTGCGCAAGTTGGTCGGAATGCACAATAGACATGAATGGATGCAGGTGATCAGACAGGCTGCTTATGTACATGTCACTTATCAGAGTCGTATCTAGACATATCAAGGGTCCCATATCATTCCAACTGCACACACCCTATACCATTACAGAGCTTCCACCAACTTGAACAGTCCCCTGCTAACATGCAGGGTCCATGGATTCAAGAGGTTGTCTCCATACCCGTACACGTCCATCCGCTCGATACAATTTGAAATGAGGCTCGTCTGAGGAGGCAACATGTTTCCAGACATCAACAGTCCAGTGTTGGTGTTGACAGGCCCAGGCAAGGCATAAAGCTTTTTGTTGTGCACGAGTGGTCTTTCAGCTCTGAAAGCCCATGTTGACGATGTTTTGTTGAATGGTTTGCACCCTGACAATTTTTGATGGCCCAGCATTGAAATTTGCAGCAATTTGCGGAAGGGTTGCACTTCTCTCACACTGAACGATTCTCTTCAGTCATCATTGGTGCCATTCTTGCAGGATCTTTCTCCATCCTCAGCGATGTCGGAGATTTGATGTTTTATGGGATTCCTCGTATTCACGGTACATTCATGGAAAGGTTGTTCGGGAAAATCCCCTCTTTATCGCTACTTTGGAGATGCTGTGCTCCATCACATATGTGCTGATGATAACATCACGTTCAAACTCACTTAAGGGGAGCTGGAGGTGCCTATGCTGCCCATGTTAAAATCATTAAGTTTGAGGAACATTTATGAATAAACTACCAAATAGAAAAATTTAAATTTTTTTTACATATAGAGTGGTTTAGTATTGCAGTTATGACAGAGGGATTTTGGAGTATCTTTTCTAGTTTCCTTCCAATTATTTTTTTTATTAATGACCCAATTTTTTTTTTTACAAATAATTGCTTTATAATTAAACTGAAATGAAACTACTGAACATATTGCCAAATGGCTGTGTTACAATGTAAGTTTGACCACTAGGAGTGCTGTATAAAAATTTCATCTCTCTAGCTTGAGTGGATTTTGAGAAAATGTTCCTTATATTCGAAAAATTCTAATTTACGGGAAATGGCTATCAAAGTTTCTCAATACATTCCTGCACTATAGGATGGATTATCAGGGTCTTCTTCTTCATCCTCCAAAAGCTTCCTCTTCTGTCTTCTTTTCTGGCCTGTTGTTCCATCATACTTCATATGCCTTTCTCTTCTTTCTGCTCCTCTTATCCTTTCTCCGTCAATATTTCTTAGTGCTCGTACAGTGTTCATCCCAGCTGTAAATCCTAATGCCTTCAGAACTTCACACTTCACACTGTTCCCTTGGTTGTAGGTTGCTATTGCATCATAAATGCCAAAGTGCAGTTTACGCTCTCATTAGGATTCTGTGTCTTTCCGTGTAGACATTTGTGTAACAATTCTGGCTGTGCTAAGTCATGAAAAATTGGTTTTATTGCATTTATCACAGCTGCTGGCAAACCATGTTTGTGATCATAGTCCATTTTTGCATTATATTTGCACCAGGAATCTTTTGGGCACAGGCTGTGTTGAGGGTATTCATTGGAAGAGGCAGTATGAAGGAACAATGCTCACACTGCTTTTCGCATGTCACTAACATTACTAGTATTTTGCCTTATAGCATACCCATAATATCTCTGTAGACGTTCAATCACCTCATCAGTAAGCCTGCCTCTCCCTCCTATTGTCTTTCCATCACCGAGCTTACTTGAACCCAAAGTCTGTTTGAGCCTTCGAAGCCGTGCACCCATACGCTTTCGCACATGCCCAACGCATTCCAACTTTTCAACTACAAATTCATTTCCATATGGTTTCAGTTCCTCAAACCTTTGGAGTCACCATCCCCAAGGTAGTATTTGTACCTAACGTTGTATCTGGGAACTGAACGTTCAAAAATTTGTTTCACTTCATCCACTTCCATTGCTCCACTTGATCCACTAAATTTTGCCTCACAGGTTCCACTGTGCTCTCCTTTGATTTTATTTTTGCACCTACAATGTTTTGATAATATTGCAACATCTATCACTTTTGCACTATCACCACAAGTAGCAGTTACAACCCCATTCAGGGATTTATGACCCCTCTTTTGCCAGGAACCATCTAATGCCACTACCAAATCCCTAGAACCACCGTTCATTTCTACAGATTCCTCTACTGCTTCCTTCATGGTTTTCAAAGCCATATCTTCAACAGAGGATCCTACCAGTTCACAATAGTACCCAAATTTGCTTGGAGGTGATGGCAAGTTCATAATACCACAAAACAGTTTACCAGCAGCAGACCCTTTTCCAATGGATCGAAGACCATACACAAGTCAAACATTCACATCAAACACTCTAGATCGTCCATTTTCACCAAAGAGACTGGCATGTGAATTGTAGAAAGTCACTTGATACTTGCAACATGCACAGATTATCTTCATCTCACAAGCTAAACCAAAGTGCTTTGTTATCTCTAGTCCCACTCCTACACTTGAACACATTTTGCACAGAACACTTTCTATCAGCACAGAAGATAATAATCCAATATTCAGTACTTCATTAATATCATCACTGTCACTAACATATTCATGAAATCTGTCACTTCCACCAGTCAGCTTCTTGCTAGAAGATGTCACAGGGCTATGGCCGGCCATGTGTTGCTTAGCAGAAGAATGCACTGTTTCAGTAATTGTAGTATTGCAACTTGGTATTAGGGTTAATTTTCTTTTCCCTACGTTCTTCCTCTTCTTGTATACACGGTTACTAAAACGTGGCATCGTAACCAGAACAACGCTTTACACAAAAAGTATAATACTACCAACGACAGGCGCAACACTGAACTAATTCGAAACGGTAAACAGCAAAGAGACGATGTTCCACACTCTTAGCACTTCATTTGTCACAGAAAACAATGTAGCCAACCCTTGCACACTCGCTGTATGTGTAACATAAGGTGCTGTATGCGTAACAGGCCGAGAAAATCCCAAGCAGTTCGCCAGGAAGACACGAGAGGGTGTTAGATGCATTCAGCGGCTGCCCATTTCCTCTGCAGGCGTGGGGGAAAATGGTAATAACTCCACTTCTAGGGCGAGTAGAACAATAATTCAAAGTTTACATTAAAGAGGAATGTTCCAATTAATTTTCGGTAGGGGGGGGGGGGGGAAGTAATTTTTTTGGATTTGACCACCTCCGGCTCCCCTTAAATCTTGATAACCTGCCACTGTAGGGAGCAGTAACTGATCTAACAACTGCAACAGACACTTGTTGTCTTATACAGGCATTGCCAATTGCAGCACCATATTCTTCCTGTTTACATATCTCTGTATTTGAATACACATGCCTATACCAGTTGCTTTGGTGCTTCAGTGTATAGACACTGTCTACTCTGGTTTCTGCAAAAAAAATTCACTGTGGACCAGTGATACTTGAAAACAATGAGACAATTCACTAAAACTGTATACTACATTCATCTTTTTATTGAAATAAAACACAGAATAGTTGGTAAATTAGCCTTTATCCTCTTGTCTAAATCTAAAACAAAATACACAACAAGCAACGTCACGTACTTCTTCCCACTTACCTATGACATTATCTCAGAAGAGTGGGGGTGGTACATTTAGCCACAGGATATTCAGTACAATCTCTGTTAACTGCCACAACTGCTAATTTGTTTTCTTGCATTCCCAGTTACACAGATACTCATAGAATGACACTTTATTCCCGAGCGTTTGCACATGGAGAGGGGTGTCCTGGACATTTTGGACCTGCTTATTGCAGGGTACATGCACAGCATAGAGCGGAGGGCACTCAGGGACACTGAGCCGATCAGGTATTTCACAGCACAAACACATCTCCTTTGCTTCAGTAACTCCATACCATCAATGAGATGAATCTTGAGGAAATGCTCTGGGGAAACCACTTAGCAGACCTGCTTGGGTCCCACATACAAATATAAGTGCAAAACTGCAGTGTTCATTAAAATGTCATGAAAGACCAAGTTAAAATGGTCCTCGAGTACCAACTCTATTGTACCTCAATAAATTTATAATTCTGAGCTTCTTCAAAAACTTTGGTTGTGGCTGATCCCAACCCTATGTTAGCATACTTGTCCACAAGTAAGGATCAATGCACTGGACTCCTTATCATGGATCTCATACTGTTTATGACAATGGCAAAGAGGGTAGTACAAAATACTGTGAGGTGATCTACCTCTTACGCATGCACATCACACGACTACACGAATTCAGTATAAAACAAATCTGCTGTCGCAAAAAGATGTGACCTGGGTATTCAGGAGTCTCTTCTGTTAAAATTTGTTGGGTATGTCTGTAACATTCTCGTATTGATGAAAGAAAACCATGACAAATTACACAACTCTTATTTAAACCCATTCCATATTTGTTTCTATTAAAATGTTTGGCAAAAATTGCAGACTGTTTTCAACAAAGAGTCAGATAAGAGTTTTGTACACTGTCTTCATGACGGAATTATATTTTCAAACAATTTTCAGCAAATCATACTACAGACGGCAATAGGCATTGCTGCCTGTAGTGGCATAAGATGGCATAATCATACATGTCAAGACCGCAATTACTAGCAGGATTTGTTGAAAATTGTTAGAAAATATAACTCAGTGATGAAGACAGTTACAATTTCTGATGCATTACAGGATTTTAATGGGTTACACTCTTACTTGCATGACAGAAAGGATGCTCAATCATCCAAATTCTGAGGACATTCAAATTTCCTTGGTCATAATATTTAATGTATACTGTAAATGATTCACCATTGATCTTGAACAGTGTAATAGTTGATTACCAGTGCTTCATGACAATGATCAGTGGTGGCTACAGTGAATTTTCCAATGAAAGCAGCAAGGTACAAAACCTAATGTAACAGAACTAAATGCAGGCTCACTTAAACTGGGAGTTTCACTAACATCAAAGGGATAATGGAGCAGAACACTCACCACAATACCTAATAACAGCACAGAAGGCAACACTTCACCAAAGTTCGAGAATTCACTCACTGGCAAAAGAGGCCTGGAAAAAACTGGTTTCATCAGAAGAGTTATGCTAGAAGCTGCTTCAAACTAATCATGTGTGTCCAGTATGGTACACACTACAGAGAGTCATGGATTCTGCTTCACAAAAGGACAATGTTGGGTCTGTAAATATTTGGGCATACAGCAAGGACTACATACACTGCTCATCTTACAGTGACTGGTTGATGGTGACCATTATACATTATAGTGCGATTAATATTACTTTGTAAGTATGAGATGGCAGAGAGAGAGAGAGAGATAGAGAGAGAGAGAGAGATAGATAGAGAGAGATAGATAGAGAGAGAGAGAGAGAGAGAGAGAGAGAGAGAGAGAGAGAGGAGGGAGGAGGGAGGGAGGAGGGAGGGAGGAGGGAGGAGGGAGGGAGGGAGGGAGGGAGGAGGGAGGAGGGAGGGAGGGAGGGAGGGAGGGAGGAGGGAGGAGGGAGGGAGGGAAGGAGGGAGGGAGGGAAGGAGGGAAGGAGGGAGGGAGGGAGGGAAGGAGGGAGGGAGGGAGGGAGGAAGAGGGAGCGGGAGCAGGAGAGGGAGCGGGAGTGGGAGAGCGAGAGCTGGTGCATAACATGCCACATGCTCATGCAATCTGATGATGTGCAGTCTTTATCAATAAGTCATATTTAGGGGTGGTGTTTTTGGTAGTGTAGGTTTTTGCAGTGGCAATGTTGGGCGGCAGTTATGATGGTGGAGTGCAGTGCCGGCAAGAGATATGGTTCTATTTAGAATGAACATTGTAATTACCTGTTCAAAGAAAAAGAATAGTATATGGAGCTACTGTGTTTGTTTCCTCTTCCAACCTAATGTTCCACACTCTGGGCCCTCTGTAACAGGAACTGTGTTTTGATTCTCACCAAGCATGCCCGGCTTCACTGCACGTCGCGTGTGCCTACAGAAGAGGCAATACATTGAACACAGGGAGCCTGAGAAAGAACTGTGACTGGATAACAATTTGCACTCACCATTCTAGTCACTGGAATGTTAATGAGCAAGTTATTATAACTGAATGATACAAATGGTCACTGGAGGCCAGTTGCATTGTTTCTTACAGATTTTAATACAACCACAAAACCATGGGTTACTTCAGCAAATCGCTCACTCCTTCAGATGACAATGCATGTCTTCTCCACGATTTTAAACAATGGGCTTGCAATCAGTTTCAACTAACTGAGTGTTTACGGGACTTAGTAGGAGGATCAGGCAGGTGTTGAAATGGCTTACTCAGTATTTTTCCTAGGTCTGCAGGACACCAGCCATTAGTTTAGGAAGCATTTTTAAAGTAAAATAAACTGCCAATTTTTTTTGTACAGGATCAAAACAGAAAATGTTGGGTGTGTGCCTTCCCAGCTTCTGAAACAGGAGTCTTGTATTAGGAGAGAGAAAGTGCATGTTAGAGTCTGATGCTGCTTTTCTTTCCCACATCACTTATACACTTCATCCTTTTTTTCCAACAATTAATTTTTCTCCATAAGAAGGAAGTATTTTAAATTCCAAAGGTGACTTAAGAGAGGGGAAGTGAGAGGGAGAGGGGAAGTGAGAGGGAGAGGGAGGGAGGGAGGGAGGGAGGGAGGGAGGGAGGGAGGGAGGGGGAGCGGGGGAGGGAGAGAGAGCACACACGCTGATCCAGCTGTTTGCATTTTGGACGCTTGAAAATACATATTCCATTATTCAGCACAGTGACTCCACAAAAACATACAGAATTAATCACTGTTACATAGTACTGCATGAGGCACTACTATCAGCTCATTGCTGCCACATAAATAATGCATTTCCACGAATATAAGCAATGTGCAATACAGTTTTAGTTGTAATTTTGGCAACAGGTACCATACTATGGTTTTAATAATATGATTATGCCACAAGTGCCAAGTAAATAGGCGAATGGCTCAACATTGAACTGAACCAGTCTAAGATCTTTTATTTGTGGACAAAACTATTTTGCTATTGTATGTGACAGAATAAAAATAACAGAATGAGATGCAATAAGATATGCAACCAATTCACTGCAAATAAATAGTGTCAACAGTCCTATGGAAGAAATTGCTATGTAATCCACACAAAATACACAGGGTCATCAAGAGAGGGGCTCATCTGACTATATAGCAGTCTGAAACAGCAATGTGAGAGGTAGCAACGTAGGTCTCAATTGGCTGTACAGTGAACAGAGGCACAATAGGGGCACTAGAATGATTGGACACATCTGTGACAATAGCCTCATGTCTTTGTTCCTGATGGTACATATACCCCTCTACAGCACGAAATGACAGGGCTTATATTAATGCAGCAGTAATGAATTAATTAAAAATACACATACAAGCAACGTAATCCAAATTCAGTCAGACCTCGCATGGAAACCTGACTATCTCGCCTGAAGTACAGATATAGATCAGAAAAATGGATCTTCTTTTAACATTACACTTTTAGCACTTAATTGGTTAAATGAGTTCCTAAGATGAATGCAATAATATCACATGCAGAAATCTGCTGTAGAGTCAAGATAATGACCAGCAGTTATATTTCTTCGCAAGTCTTCCAAAAAGCAGTGAAGATAAACTGCATACTCTTAAATAGCATTTAAAACATGGTGAAAACACCCTACCTGCAGTTCGTTGTGGAACATCTGGGTAACTATGCTGAGTATGCCTCTGAAGGTGCTGTGTTTCTGTATTTCGAGGAAATGAGGCTTCTGGCTTTCCTGCAACACAAATGAAAGAAATATATTATTTAAATCATATGCAGTTACAATAAATCAGATTCCACTCGAGTATAAAAATACACAGAGCAAACCACACATCAACTTTTACACTTATTTGGCTCTGAAAAATTAGTAAAACATAAATTAATTCTGAAGGCACCCCTCAGACCACATTTCAGTCAGTCTCTACTCCATTATTTGTCTCACAGGTGCTAGCTGTAGTTACCCACATTTATTCAAATGGTTCCCCGAGTACCTGTAAGGGAGTAGGAATGCACAAGAAAGTCTTCATTTATGATACTGACAACAGCCCTCAAGTTATTTGAGGATGTCTGTACTTCTTGGCTCACGGAAAGAGTTCTGGTTGGCTGTTGTCCTCAAGCAACCTGGCTGCTGGTGGAAAGAGACTGCTAATAGGGTTGTTTTACAAAAGAGCCTACTTCCAGTAAACACATTACACATGTCTAAATTACAAGTGGTTGCAATGGACCACAGTAAATTAAGTTCTGATATTCATTGTGCTACTTCACACAAGTGAATGTTATGACATTTTCTGGCCTCTCATCATGTACAAACGTATTCCTAGCTTTTTCTTCCTGTTTCTTCGGCCTATAATCTTCCAACTGCTAACTCCTGTGATTTGCTGGCAGTAAAAATTAAGTGGATTTAAGGCTAATACATCCTATTTGCTTCCTTTGGAAGTAACACATACTTTGCTTATTTATGTTGCCTTTTCTCTGCTTTCTCTACCATGAGTTTCCTTCTAACCCCCTCCCTCACACTCTGCCCCATTGTTCTCATTGTCTTGATTGATTTAAACTCTCTTCTTCTTCAACTGTCAATTTTAGGGTTTAATGTCATGATGACACTGAGGTCACTTTTATATTTAATTTATGTAAGCTTGTATTTAATAATGCACATATTTGGCTACTGATTCTGCTGAATCCAGGTCTTAATCTTTAAATGAGAATTACTATTTTATTTTCATCTAATTTTCTGTCCAGTTATGGCTTCAAGGGCTAATTTCGGATTTTATGGTCCAAGATCAAATATTATAGATATACCCTCAAGCTTTATAATTAAAATGTTAAGAATTAAGAGCCTCTAATAAATAACCTTAAGAAAGTCATCAATAATAAAATTTTTATATTCAACTCAAAGTAGTGATACTGCTTCACAATATTTAGAATATCCTAGTACTATTCAAGTTGCCATAAACTTTGAAGTTGTAACGCAACAGTAGGAATAACATAACAGAAGATGAATTCAGCCCGCCAATACTCTCAATACACGCTAAAGACCAATCATATCTTAACTTGGATTACCAACAAAATTGTTGAAATTCTTATAATTGGCTAGATAAACACCAAGGATTACTTTGTCCAGTTAGAGTAACCAAACAGTGAGGAAAATGACGTAATGTTAAAACAATCCAAAATGATTCTGGAACCTGGGTGTCAACAGTTGTACCTACTGTTTCTTCCATCTCCTTGTCAGCTGCTTTCTTATTGTCTGCATAGCACATAAAGTGAGAGCCTCCCCTCCTTGATTTACTTACACAATTTTTCCTTGTTGGTAAGCTCTAATCTCTATGTGTATTTGCTCTATTCACCAAACTGTATTTGTCCTGTCTCAGAAGCCTTTTTATGAATAACATTTGTCATGGAATAGAAGTTGTTCACAATAGGAGCATTTCAAGAAAATGAAATAATAATTACATGTTGCACAACAGTTTCAAATGTAATGAAACAGAAGTATACAGGAGCAGTAGCAAATCAGTTGCTTTCGACATGGGTGATAAATGGGTCAGAGTTACCAGGTCCTAATGGAACAACTCCAGAATAGAAGAATGTGAACTTGCTGAAAAAAAAAAAGCATGTTCAAGGAGCACTATTTATGAAATAATCATATACAAAATAGGCTTATTTTCTGTCTGTCAATCACTATTTTTATTTCAAAATGACCAGTTTCTGGCACTGTCACACATCTTCAGATTGTATCTCATAGTTACAAAGTAACCTGTACTAACGGTATAATTTTGAAATAAAAATACCAATCAACAGACAGAAAATAAACCTGTTTTGTATAAATAAATATCCTGGATAACTGCCTGTAAAAAATATTAAAATAACTGTATGTTCATTGTCTCTGAACAGGGAACACACAATGAAATTTTTAAATATTTTATGCTGGTGGTGTACACAGCCTGTAAATATTTGAAGAGCTTCTTACTAAATCACCAGAAGCTGCTGAATGGACAGTACTTTATTTGCTTCTTGCTTCAATCACGAACACCCACTGGGCAATGCACATAATAGTGGATTGCACAAGACACAGTACACTATGTGGCTGCAAGCATAGCAACATGCGGTGCACGTACTCACACAACATGTCATATGTGTACCTGACATACTCACATAAAATGTCATTACAGCACATCTGACAAAGGTAGCATGATAGCACCAATTATGGAACTAGAAAAATGGAAATCCATTACATTTCACACCTACTGTTGCAAATAGGATAAATATTGTTGACATAAAAAAAACAGAAAATGTTCATACCTGCCGATGAAATATGCACATGTAATACTTATAAATTATATATACCACTGGCATACACTAGTGTATTACAACAATTACTGTGCTTAAAATGCCTACATTTGCACAGCTGTAGTTATGTAAGCACACTCTGCATACTGAAGAAATGAACATCTGATTTCTGTTGTATAAAGGCCAATGCAAATTTTATACACAATCTTACACCACGAACTTCCAGTCTTTGATAGCCAAGCAAAGCTCTGGTATTCTCTAAGGACAACAATGGTGCAGTGGAATCATTCCTGGGAGTTTATTTAGACGAAAAGTTATCCTGGGGCCAACATGTAAACTATATTAGTAGTAAACTATCTAGAGTAATTTATTTATTAAGACAACTCAGAAATTGTGTACCTGAAACATACATCAGATCATCTTATTTTGCATTTTTCCAGAGTATAATATCCTATGGCATTATCTTGTGGGGTAACTGTAGTCATATACATGACATCCTATTATTGCAGAAGAAAGCCATTAGGATAATTACAAATTCTTCACATAAGGCTCACTGCAAACCCTTATTTACTAAACAAAAAATTATGACTGTAATAAACCTCTATATATACAATGTCTTAATCTTTACGAAGAAGAACCTACAAGATGTGAAACGTAGAGAAAATGTACATTGTTACAACACAAGAAGCATCAAACACATATACACGCCTTACCACAGACTATCAAAATCAATAAATAGCTATGAAGTCACAGGGCACAAGCTATTTAATAAGCTGCCACATGCCATACAGGATCTTCCTGAACATACATTCAAAGAAAGACTGCATGAACGGTTTATTGCCCACCCGTTCTATGATATCAATGAATTCTTCAACTGTAAAATGCAGTAATCCAACAGATGACCCACTGTACATTTATTGTAATATAAGCTAAAATATTTCAGTAGTCAATACCTTATCACACTGTATTATAAATTGTAGCTTCATTTGACGTTGTCAATTGCTGTAATGGCCTAAAGACAATAAAATCTTTATTATTATTATTATTATTATTATTATTATTATTATTATTATTATTATTCAATGATATGACTGTCATATAATTGTATCAACATTTTGTTTATTAACACTTGAATACTTTTTGAGGATAAATCAATTACCAACTGTGCAGAAGTAACAGTGCTGATCAGTATGTGGTCTTATGAGTATTAAGACTCCTTTTGCTTACTTCTCCTATAATATGAATTACTGAATGTACATAGGCAGTTAAATAAATGGCATATTGTCTAGTTTGTCATTGTACGGCAGCTGAGGGGTACATCTATCTTAATTCACCACATTTTCACATCTGACAATTGGTCATGGGCTTTTCCTGAAATAGTTCCAAGCATTAATGAATGAAATATTGGTGGAGCTATATGATGTTTAAGAAGCATTCAGACTTACTAAATAAATACTACTGTGTTTACGTATTCCCTTGTGTTTATGATTGGAATGTTGTTCTCATGCTCACAATAAACTTCTCTTCAGTTTCTGGTTGTCTGTTGGCTCACAAAGTGCTTATAACATTTGCTCATTCTTGACATCCTTACCCATAATGAACTTGTGATTTATCACATCACAGGTATTTACTTCTGTCACTAAAGCAATGACATCTTTTGCGAAGTATCTGATGGGAAACTTCGCTAGACAGAGAGTGGCAATAGCTACACATACAGAACTACCATACTGACAGATGTTACAAACTAAAGTGCAAAACACCAAACATTTATAAGGGGCAATTAGAGTCTACATGCTTTGTTCTGTATACTTAGCATCTTACGTGTTGTTATACTAAAGGAACAGAATTAAAGGAGTAGACATAAACAATGTGCAAATAATCACAACTTCATATGCACCCATTTTAGTTTGGCTAATACAGACTGGTAGCAGAAGACGACTACACTGAGCTATGCCTAAGGGTGTGCATATGTTGGCTGGAGACGCTGCAATCAGTATCTGTCCAGCAAACGCTGTCGAAAATACACATTGAAAATATCTCGATTATTTGTGTTTTTCAATTATTTGTGATGATCTCCCTCACATTATCCTGAATAATTGGGAGTATACTGTCTTTCAATTTTCAGTATGTACAGTGTGCTTACAGAACCACAACTGTTTAACTACAGGCATTGTCACTACATGTATGCCAATGATACATATAATTTTTATAATGACAGATAATGCTTCACAATTACTTCACATCCAAATACATAGCTGGTCATTAAAATTGCACACTAGAAAGAGTGGAAAATAACGAAATTTCACTTATTATGTGCATACAGTATAATATGAAGAATACATCATTAAATTTGTTGGTGATATGGGAGTATACAAGGTACAAAATGCACTACACGGAGCTGTCACATCTGGCAGCAACAATGGCTCTAACCAGGCTAAGCATTGCCAGAGTGCATCAATAGTAGTAGCTGGTGAGTGGTGGCATGCCAGTCTCTCAGCAACCCATGAGCAGATGTTCCCGTGGATAAGAGATCTGGAGAATGCCCTAGCCTGTCAAGACTCAAACACCCTCTGTATTGAGGTAGGTCATGACAGCACAAGCAATATGTGGACTTGCATTATCTCACTGAAGCATAACATTGTGGAGACCTCACAGTAGGGTACAACCACCATTCTTAATACATCAGACACATAATGGCTGCTGTCCAAATTACCTAGAATGAAAAACAACAGTTTTGAAAGGCCACAATCCTGCCACTGTTGAATTATGACCTAAGATGGTAGACATTTGTCCGAGTTACAGGAGGCATAACGTGGTCTTCTCACAAACAACCAACATTCAAATGCGATTTCTGAATGAGAAACATACAGTGTAACCTATCCTTATATACAAGATGTAGATGGCAAGATGGCATTACTTCTACCTGATCTGTGCAGTTGTGCTGAAATGCTAATCATTTGCATATCCAGGAATGCCGTACACTTCATGCTAATTTCATGTCCCCAACTCTTATTGATTGTATATCTCTGTTACATGGTGCAGTATACACCCTGATAAAACTTCAGCTTATACCTTACTGACTGGCTTCATGGAAGTCATGTTATCAAAACAGAGCACGCAAAAAGAAGAAATCATGTTCTACTTAAGAGGAAGTTATTGGATGCTAAATTTAAGTATGTTAGAACAGACACTCATAAAGTAAAAGTAAACAAATAAGTAAACAAATAAAAATGCTGGTGAACTGAAATTGCCAATTGGAAGCTCAAATAATATTTTTTTGAATTTTGAAAGGAAGTTTAAGAAAGAATAGTGTACCTTGAGACTTCATACTTGCTGCAACAAAGTCTACATCAACACCAGCAGCAGTTCCCCAGCCGGCAGTACCCTAGAAATAAAAGAAAGTTTCAAAATGGTCAAAATTGACTATCAACTCTATGAAATATATTCTTCGCTCAAGCAAATAAACATAATTTCTGAATGTACATTACAGTTTCTATGAGAATCTTAGGTAGCAATGAAAATACTGAATAACAAACTGACTTAATTTTCTTATGGAAATTTAAGGTGAGATCCTGAAAAATATCAAAATTTGCATTTAAATTCAAAATATTGTTCACACTCTTTCTGACAGTGTAAACAGAATGTTTGTAGCAAAATAACGTCTGGAAGAAATGATAACGACACTTTTAAACTCACTGTTTCTTACAGATTATATAGCCATTTAAAGTTAATTCACCCTGAACAATTTCTACCCAAAATAAATATACTATGTTAATTTGTCTGAATTTGATGGTAAATTACTGAAATATTTATCACTGTGAAATGACTATTTTCACGTTTTGAATGCACCTCACTGTTGTGACAGTTAAGTGTTGTTCTGTCTTCAATATTGGCTACAAATGTGAACTGTCATGACTTTAGTTCTTGTAAATGAAGGGTAATTTTTCTAGGTGGACTGTGTTAATTTAGATTTATTATTGTTATTCAATTAGTTTCAGCTTTTTAAGTCATCATCCAGTGTTTACGTAGAAAAAGGTGATGTGTTTCCTGCCCCCACCTATTACCAGTCAAAACATCAAGAACAGTACCATTTGTAAACCTAAACAAATGGAAGCTCATAATGTGAATACAGCTGAATCTCTCTCTGAAACACACTGAAAGCCCTGCTGATGAAAATGCCTGTACAATCTTTTTCTACAGGGAATCCTGTTTAACTTACATCATTTATGAAATGTCTCTGTGCTGACTACAGAAACTTGTCGGTAATTACATTGCTTTTTTGTCCCTCTCAGTTAATTCTATTAATTCCCATAGTTTTCAAAGACAATGTATTCTGTACAGCAGCTACATACAGACACAGTGAACTGTAGCCTGTTAGCTGTCTTTACCACATAATCGTTCATTTTATGTTACACTATAGAACTAATCTGTGGTATTTAAAATGTGTAGCACATTCAAAAGTGTTCTGCAGATGGAATGCAATTACAATGTGGTTGCCCAATAACCTGTGTTTTATAAAATATTTATACATGGTGCTGGGCCATCTTACAATCCCATGCAATGTACTTTAATTTTCTGTGAAACCTACCTCAGTTTATCTATTATTTGAATCATTATGAGCATTACATCATTTCCTAACAAGAATTCCTCATTCAGAATTTAACACTATCATGGTAGATGTTCCACAAGGATTTTTTTTCCAGTAAATACAACACATCAGAAAAAATGCACATTGACACTTAAGGACCCTAAGCCCAAACTTTTTAGAGAGAACAATGTAAGCCAAATTTCAGTACATTTATTTCTTTGGAAGTGATTCTGATTTCTACTGAGAAGCTCAATACAGTATACACAGTCTACCACACTTGGACAAAAAAAAAAAAAAAAAAAAAAAAAAAAAAAAAAAAAAAAAAAAAAAAAAAAAATGTGGTGTACAACCCTCCACCTTTCTTGCTAACCTTGCCAGTTGTTTTAAGTTCAGCTTGACAACTGTCAATAAACATCTTATGCTGTTTCAACAAATGACAGTGAAGTGTGACTAGGAGAAGTCTTTGCTCTTTTCAGATTAAGTAGCATTTCTTTTCAATAATGTACATAAAACAGTTGATCTCAAAATAAGAAACAAACATCCTCTACAGCAACAATAGCTCTTCACCCTGTTTCCTTCTCAAACATACAAATAATGTGAAATTACAAAGGGGAAAACATCACAAACGATTAATTTGCAGACAACTTGTTTCTTTTTCTCTGATATTATAGACAAGTACTGTTCTCTATTCCTTTTAAGATTAAACAGTAACATGTAAATACTGCCAATTTACAATTAAATGTTCTGGGTAATGGTTCCTCAAGGCAAAATTAGATTTCTATCATGTGCACCATGTCTTGCATAGCACAATTATAAATATTCAGCATAAAGCCGCACTGCAAAATTTGATGTAAGATTTAAAAGCTTTACAATTCAGTTTACTTCTTGAAATATCACTCCATTAACAGGTGTGAGCCATAATTTTTATTCTACATAACATATGAATGACAAAAAGGTCCAATATTCTGATACCCAATACGTTTAAGTAATATGTTTTACTTATTTAGTTATTTAAAAAAGAAAAGTGTTGGATACATGTTGAATCTAGAATTACTTTCAAAACTGCCAATGTCAGTGGCAACAATTATATGGTTAAGCGTCAACTGGGTTTTCTTTTGAAATATGACCACATTTTGTCACAGGTGGCTACACTGCAATACAATTGTTGAATGTTGAAGGAGAATTCAAAATCCTTGATCCACATTCATGAAATGCTAAAAAATGTTTTTAGGACTGCATCCAAAGGTTCATGCATACTGGGTACCACACAGAGTGGTTGGCCAGAATACAAATGTTAAGAAGGCAGAAGTCCTCAATTTGTTGCACTGTTTGAATATGAACAAAAAGGTATTTAAACACAGATGAAAAAGGCGGCCAATGTAATGGTATCACATAACAGAAAAAAATTTAAAACTTTACAACCGACAAGAGAAGTGATGGACAGTTTATTTTGGGATTGAGGGTGTGCTGTTGTTGGAATTTTCAGAGCAGAGGTCAACCATCAATTCCTGCAATACAACTACTCATTTTCACCATGTTCAAAAAAAGGTAAAGCTTGCCCATTTATAGCTACATAGTTTACTTATAGGTAGTTACTGTTACTGCGTAGGAATACATGTCTTGTTGAAAAGAAGATAAACACTAAAGAAAAGAACACAGATTATGCTGAAAAGCAAACAACTGTTATTATGAAGTTTGTCACTATATGCTGGGCAATTTCTCTTGTTTTTCTTCTTCATTACAAAAGAAATAATTTACAAAGTCCTGCGTTTAATCTTTGTATTTATGAGCATACACTTGCTTAAAGGTGTGGAAATGAATGAAAAGTATTTTCAAAGTCTGTTTAGTTCCCCAGCATATATTTATTTATGATTTTCTGAATAGGGAGAGTATTAGTGTTTCAAGCCACATCACACAAGCTGGTCAATAACCTTTGAAGTGCCCAGTACACTATTTGCCATGATTTGAGGTACAAAAATACTGCTGAAATGGGTATTGAACAGTTGTGTTTTATAATATGGATGATGTTTGGAAAAACCATAATGCAAATCTAATATTAACAATAACTTTGCAGTGCAATAAGTTACTGGTGTACTCACTTCTTGATTTAGAGGTGGTTTCACATTTGGTACACGGGGAGCTGAAACAAAGTTGTGAATTTAAAATAAGTACCATCAAAATGTGAGTGCGCGCGCGCCTGCCCACACACACACACACACACACACACACACACACACACACACACACACACACATACACACACATTATTGTTATAATATCTGAAGACTGAAATACCGCAGAAACATATTACTTTGAAAACAGTCACGGCTTAATGGAACAAGTTGCACATGCCAAACATGTTTAGTGTATTTGGCAATGGTCAACTAAAAAGAAGGAAGAGAGAGAGAGAGAGAGAGAGAGAGAGAGAGAGAGAGAGAGAGAGAGAGAGAGAGGAGGGGGGGGGGGGGAGAGAGAGGGAGTGAGATAAGGGAGAGAGAGCGGCATCACATACCAGAAATAATGTATACATCTATTTTTATTTTCCTATGGTTTTACACCTAGCTAACTATATTTTTACAATGAAAGGTAATTACATAATTATAAAGTTTAAAGCTATGTGTGGGAAGAACACCTGTCATTCACCAATTAATTTAGTACTTAAAGGTGCTTTTACTTTTTGCATCCTAATTCTTTTTGTAGACTGATACATATAAGATGATCTCACAATGAAGACTACCCATCTCTTATTCTGTTCTTTTGTATCCATTTAGTAAAATTTCCTCAATATTGCTTTGATGTTGGCTAGATGTGAGTGAAGAGATTTCTATTTTTAATCTGCATCCATTTCTTATCAGTTCTGGGGCAGGACCCTCTTGATATCTCTGATTTTGGTGTAGATGTGAGTGAAACTTCCAGTACAAACTGAGTTGGTAATGCTGAGACAGAAGTCTGCTCAGTGCCAGTGTGGAAGCTAATATGCGAATTGGCTGGCACTCAATACAGTGTGCTCGTTACATAGATGTGGGGGTTGGCAAACAAGAGAAAACCATAACCTACATCCATACTCTGCAAACGACTGTGAAATGCATTACAGGAGCACCTCCTATTGTGTCATATACTATGGTTTCTTGCCTCTCAATTTGGATATGGGGTGTGGTAGGCATGACTACTTTAACTTTTCTGTGCAAGCTACAATTAGGCTGATCTTGTCCTTGTGGTCCCTACAGACTGATACGTGATACAGCAATAAATGGTAGGCTAGAGTATAGTCCTAGATCCCTCGCTTAATACTGGTTCTTGAAACTTTGCAAGTAGGAGTTCATGGAATAATTGATGACTACTACCTTCAAACATCTGACAGTTCAGGTTTTTCATTGTTTCTGTGGCACCATCTTGTGGGTCCAGCGAACCAGCAACCACTGGTGCCGCCCTTTGATATCACATCATTACTATTTGGTATGGGTCCCACACACTTGAAGATAGTTGCACAATTGTTCTGTAAACAGTCTCCTTTGCAGACTGATTGCATTGTCCCAGTATCCTACCAATGGACTGGAAATCCACCTTGTGCCTTACCTACAACTGAGCCTGTATGACAGCTCCATTTCATATCCCCATCAATTATCATCACCTGGGGTATTTGTATGAGTTGAATGACTCAGTTATGACTCATTGATATTGTGGTCATCCGATCTTATCTATTTCTGCATTTTATGAAGTGCAAACTTCTGCATTTGTGAATATTTAAAGCATATTACCAATCTTTGCACCACTTTTAAATCTTGACACCAATAGAAGAATATTTGTGCACTTGTTTTTCAGGCAGTGCTTCAATAATAGTAACTGCATAATCTGCAAAAAGTCTGAGGTTACTGTTAATATTGTCTGCCAGGTCATTAACATACCATATGAACAGCAAGGGAACTATCACACTTCCCTGGGGCACACTTCAAGTTGTTTCTACCTCTGTCAATGACTCTCCATCCAAGATAACATGCTATGTCCACCCTACAAAGAAACCTCCAACTCAATCACAAATTTCATGATATATGATCATACTTTAATTGATAAACATTGGTGAGGCACTGAGTCAAATGAGTTTTTTGAAATCAATAAATACTGTATCCACTTGATTGCTTTGATCCATGACAAAAGCCTGGGTTGGGTTTTGTACGACATTTTCTGAATTAATTCTGATTTGCACAGATGAGGTTGTTCTGTTTGAGATACCTCTTTACATATGAGCTGAGAGTACATTCTAAGATTCTATAACAGATTGATGTCACTGATAGCGGACAATAGTTTTGTGGATCACTTCTGTTATCCTTCTTGTAGATGAGTGTGACAAGTGCTTTCTTCCAACTTCTGGACACGGCTTTTTCTCCACGGAATCTAGGATATACTATGGTTAAAAGAAGGGCTAACTCAGTTGCAAATTCTGTACAATCTGACAGAGGTTCCATTTGGCATAATTATACCAATTTCAGTTGTCTCTGAATGCCACTGACACTGATATCTATTACATTCAATTTTGTAGCGGTAGGAGGATTAAACTGGGGCAGTGGTCAAGGATACTCATTTATAGAGGAAAGTTTTAAAGTCAAGTTTAGAATCTCTACGTTTGCTTTGCTATCCTCAATTTCACTCTTTGTGTCACCATGAGTATCCGGACACTAACTCTGGTGCCAGTGATACTGCTTACATATAACCAGATTTCTTTGGGTTTTGAGAGAGGTGTTTTAATAACATTTTGTTACAGTAGCCATTTGAGGTTTCACACATTGCCCTTTGGTAGAAAAACAAATTTTTTTTAGCATCTGAAAGTCTATTTCACTACACTCTGCTTGAAAATTATTGTGCACTAGTAGCTGTTCGGAAGTTTCTTTACAGGGGCTGTACACCATAGATGGTCCCTCTAAACATGAACTGAAACGTGTGGAGCTCATTCTTGAGATAAAACGTGTGGAGCTCATTCTTGAGATATGGCACCACTGCCTCTTTAACTTACTAAATGTGCAAACCTCCCTACTTCTTGTACTTTTGTAGTCATTATTGCTATAACTGCCTCACGGTCACCCATATCAGTTTCAATATCGACATCCTCCAAGAGATCAGGCCTATTTGTTTCCATTGGCTTTACAAGGTCATTCAATAAGTAATAGAACATTTCTTTTCCTTGGCCAATTTTGGCTGAAATATGTGTAATTTGTTGAGGGACACTGTGAAATATTCACTCGTCAGCCCTTACAGTTTCATGAAGTTCCAATAGATGGCGAGACCATACGTAGCCTTCACAATGGTGTCTGTAACATAGGTATGTTCAAAGCAGAGATCTGTCACTGAGTTTCTTTTGGCAGAAAACCAGAGCACCACAGATATTCATACGTGGTTGCACAATTTCTATGGAGATTTGACTGTGAACAAAAGCAAGGTGGGATATTGGGCGAGGCATCTGTCACCATCACGACAAGGTTGTGCAAACCTGGACTGTTCTTCCTCATCCACCCTACAGCCAACTTCCATCTGTTGGGACCAATGAGGGATGCACCTCATGGGAAGCAACATGTGGGAGATGGGGAAAGTTACTGATACAGCAAAACTTTGGCTCTGATGTCAACCAGTAGAAAGGCACCATGCGAGCATGCAGGCCCTCTCAGGAAGGTGGCGTAAGGCTGTCCCATTGGATGGAGAGTATGTTGAAAAATAGAGTTTTATACCCAAAAGAGTGAGGAACAATATGATTTACTGAAATCCTGAATGAAACTAACCTCCTCTCAGGGCCAAAAGTGTTGCATTACTTACTGAACCTCCTCGTAATATACAAGGTCATCCAAAAAGCTGTTACCACTCACACGGCACTACAAAATTTTAAATTTTCTTTTGTTGCAGACTAGAGATGGCCGCAGAAGAGTGTGGGTCAACTTCAATAGTGAGAAAAAAAATTCAGCAATGGTTTGATAATGATCCTCCAAGCCATTTAACTCTCTGTCGACTGCATGAGAAATTTGAGCACACTAGGTCTATGAGCAATGATTGTACAGGAAACAGAGGATGTTCAAGAAGTGTTTGAATGGAGAATAACATCATAAATGTTCAAAAGACATGACGATTACGTGACCGTGGAAGTCAAGTAGGTGATTAGCATTAGAAACCAGAATCGGATGAAGCCACATTTCATGTCAGCGGCAACGTGAATAAGCACAATTGCATCACTTGGAGTACAGACTATGACAGCACACTCAATTTTCTCTGAAAGTTAACTTATAGTGCATTATCTCCAAGTTCTGAGTACTTGGTCTATATATATTTTTTATGATTAGACTGTAATCGGAGATTCTTACCTAGATATGCTGCAGAATTTTATTGCTAATAATCTTCCCCTCAATATCAGGTTACTTCCCGCAAGATGGTGCACCACCACCTATTCCTTATAGGTTCGACATTACCTTAATGAACCATTTAGCAGACACTGTATAAGACAATGTGGACCTTTGGTGTTGCCACCACAGTCACCCTACTTGACTCCACGTGATTTCTGGCCATGAGGAATGGTGAAATAATGCATAATCCAAGTTGTCCAATCTATACACATGGAAATGTGTGAATGAACTATGGTCTGTATGGAGAAAAGACTCTGCACATCCACCAAGAAGTACAGGTTGAAGAACTGCACTTGCTTCATTTGGAATTGTGTACATAGTGTGTGTTTTTTATATTGAAATAAAAAATAAAATAAGACTAAAATAATAAAATGAAAGTTAATCCCATATAGGTCATAACATCTTTTTAGACAACCCTATATATTTCCATAATGAGTGGGCTTCTGAACTAGTTTTCAGGAAAAGCATTTAGCAGGATACCTTGTCATGCTCACCACTTACATAACTGTCCCAGCTGATTGATAGTTGACTGAAGTCTCCCCATAAGATGATCGTAGTATTGGGGTACATTTGTACTAGTGCGCAACGGTTTTTTTCTAAAATTTTTAATTACTTCTAGGGGTGAGTCTAGTGGTTGATAAAAGAACCCAATTCTAAGTTCACAACCATGTCTAACACCAAGTCTTGCCTACACAATTTCACCTGCAGCTTCAATTTTTATCTCAGTAGATGCAAGTCTCTTGTCTACTGAAACAAATACACCACCTCCACTTCGCATTAGCCTATCCTTTTGATATACATTTAGATTTCATAACTGAAGATGTAAGTCTGAGGGTACCTTTACCATTTTTAATATAATGCAGATGGACAAACACCAACTGGGCCACACTTCTTACCAGAAACATTGTATGGGACATAAGGAATGAGGAAAGGATTTTTTATAGTGCAGAATGAAGAAACATTTACAAATGCTTTGATTATTTGTAATAGAAAAAGGTGGAAAGGGGGAGAAGCGTATTCTTTCCCCGCCGTGAGACAAACAAGAGGCATCTAATAAATTTCATCACAGATACTGCTTAAAAAGTACTACATTTAAAATATTTCATTTAACTTAAAGTTGATCATAAATTGATCAAGTGAATTCAAATAAATGTGCTTTTTTTTTTTTTTCTTTCCAAATTGCGTGATGATTATAAGTAATCTGCCAACTTCTTTTCTGCTGAAAATAAACAGAAGCTGGAAGGTACATAGATGGCAGAAAAATTCTAAAAGTATGAAGTTTCCATTAGAAGCTGGATTTCTCACTACTCTAGCTGCTAAATTTGTATCACCTTTATGAATTTACAACTGTGAACTATACAAAAAACCCTATGAACTAATGCTGGAGACCATCTTTGAATTATTTCATGAAACAGTGGCTTTCACACTGCAAAATAGGATTTTGTACTGTGAAAAGATGATTCAAATGTTAACCCTTTTAGTGCCAAATACGATCTGATCGTGATCCAGATTTTCAGCGAAAAATGCCAGTAACGATCTGATCGTGATGCTTTTCTCATTCATTTTTTCCGCGCTTGAAGGCAAAGTTGTTAGTATTTCCTAGCGAATGAGAAAGGCATCACGATCAGATCGTTACTGGCATTTTTCACCGAAAATCTGGATCACGATCAGATCGTATTTGGCACTAAAAGGGTTAAAACGCAAGCAATAATTGTACCCTTACGTGTATTACCCGCATTTCTTTAATTTTTGTCTACCACTCTGAAGTTATGAGTTATTAACTAGACTTCTGCACTAGTGCTGAGGTGCAGTACTGATACCCGAGATACTGTCCATTGTTCCCATTGGCTAGGAGTTTTTGAACACTGAGACTGAGTCAATGCAACAAATTTCACCTTTTGGGAAGCATGCTGTATCCTGTGTCAAGGGAACCAAGTTCAAATGGTCTGTTAATCAGTGGCAGTTGAACACACAGTATACAATGATACCCTTCCGGGAAATGGCAGTAAGGGGTAAGAAGGTCATCTTGTGCACTCAGTTTACATATCTCAGGGTCTCATTCAACATGTTGAGACTGTTCTGGCGAACACTGAGGGAACAGGGTGCAACCAGCTTCAGACTGTGATGCCCAGCTTCAGACTGTGATGCATATAGGGATGAACGATGCCTGTCATCTCTGCTCCGACATCATACTTGGATCATTACAGCGACTGGCACAGAAGATTTGACCAACCTTGCTCACAGAATTTAGGTGAAGCTCACAATTCGCAACACCATCCACACAGCCAATCATGGGCCTCTGGTTCTGAATTGTGCAGAAGGCATGCATCAGAGACTAAGAACTTTCTTAAGTTCTGTGACAAGATAGACTGCGACGGCCTAGACTTGCACCTTTGGGTTGGGAACTGTAGAGCCCCCAAAATGAGCCAGGGGTGCACTACCCATCAGATCCTGCTATGCAAAGTAGCTTACTCTGTGTGGGTTGCATCCACGGTCTTTTTTAGGTTACACTACTCTCCATTTAGTCTAGGTAATGATAGCTGCAAGAAACCCTGACGCATTTGTGTAAAATCCAAAAAAATGCACCACAGATGAGACTATCGGAAACTTAGTGATCAACTGCCAAAGCATTTGTAACACAGTGCCAATTTGTGAAGCACTCCTGAAAACCAGTGAAATTCATATAATAAAAGTAGGTATAGAAAGCTCATTAAAATCTGGAATTGACAGAAGTGAGATTTTTGGGGTTAATCCAAATGTAATAAGGAAAGACAAACACTATCTAGATCCACAGCAGTTTAATTCTGTCCTCCTGCATGGTTTGGGTGCTCTAAAATAACTATTAGATTGTAACAGTGAACAGATTTTTCTGATGTCCTGGCCTGACATTGAGGACGCTAATTCAAACATACTGGTGCTGGAAGGGATAAAGACTTTCTGCATGCAAAGCATGTCATTCTGGCACAAGCTTTACTGCTGAACAGTGTACAGTGTTGTAGGTGGAGCCATCTTTGAAGACGGTGATATCATCGATTAATAACGTAAACAGCCAATCAGTTGCTGGAATTCTGGCACCTGACTGGCTATTTACTTTATTAATTGATGATATCATTGTCTTCAAAACTGGTTCCATCCACAACACTGAACACTGTCCTACAATAAAGTTTGTGTCAGATTGGCATGCTCTGCATGCAGAGTGTTTGAATTAGTGTCCTCAATGTCATGTCAGGACATTAGAAAAATTTGTTCAATGTTGCAACCTAATAGTTATTTTAGAGTACCCAAACCATACAGCAGGATAGAATCAGCCAATCAGTTGCTGGACTTCTGGCAACTGACTGGCTATTTAAATTATTAACTGAAGCTTACTTACAATTGCTGTTAAAGGCCATTTTCAAAATATATCAAGCGACACACAAAAGAGATCCTCTTTATCTGTTTCTGACATCAACAAACTTTGTGAATATAAGTCTATACAATGTTGTGTGTGCAGCAATAACATCTATGGCATTTGTTCCCCTCATAATGAGCTGGGGACCTCTCTAGTACAGATTTTGTAGTTGTCATTTGTGCAATAACTTTCTCCACTTTGAGAGAGACAAAATTTATTATAGTCATCAACAGTGTCTGAAGGTGAAAGAAGGTACTGAACTTAATCACTAGTGTCTTGTCATGTCCTGGGTTTTATTCATTTTCAGAGCACTTGAAAAATTCTTCCTTTCTAAAATGCTTTTTCTCATTCTATGTCAATAATTTAGTAGTAAAGGACCGAGCGAGGTGGCGCAGTGGTTAGCACACTGGACTCGCATTCGGGAGGACGACGGTTCAATCCCGTCTCCGGCCATCCTGATTTAGGTTTTCCGTGATTTCCCTAAATCGCTTCAGGCAAATGCCGGGATGGTTCCTTTGAAAGGGCACGGCCGATTTCCTTCCCCATCCTTCCCTCCCCCGAGCTTGCGCTCCGTCTCTAATGACCTCGTTGTCGATGGGACGTTAAACACTAATCTCCTCCTCCTCCTAGTAGTAAAGGAGACTATTCACCAAATGGCAGAAGTGTTGAGTTGATGACAGGCATTCACAAAAAAGAAAGAAAACTTGTTACCTTTCAGAATAAATCCTTTGTTGACACACACACACACACACACACACACACACACACACACACAAAACAGGTGGACTAAAGTGAGGTGGTGCGGACAGCGAAGCAGCCATTGAAATTGAGATGATGTGTTCAGCTACATGTTGTGCAAGTGGGTGGTCAACTTTCTTCTTGGCCACAGTGTTGGTGGACAGCTGGTTGTTTATTATACTGACATAAGAAGTTGTGCAGTGATTGCAGTAGAGTTTGTATACGACATGGGTGTTTCTGATGGGATATGATAAGCCTGTGACAGGACTGGATTGTGCTGGGTGGGTGAATTGGACAAGTCTTGCATCTGGGTCTTCCACAGGGATATGATCCCTGTGGCAAAGGTTTGCTAGTAGAAATGGCATAGGGATGGACCAGGATGTTGAGTAGGTTGGGAGGACAAAGGAAAACCACTTTAAGGGGGTGGGAAGGATTTTGGGTAGGATGTCCCTCATTTTCGGGCATGATAATAGAGAACCAAAGCCCTGGTGAAGGATATGGTTCACATGCCTAGCTCATACACCTGCCACCCCTCCCTCCCATATTCCCAGCCAGAAAACCCACTGCCTTCCTATGAGCTGCAAGCTACCCATCTCCAACTTCTCTTCCTACCTTTCATCTCTCTCTACCCAACTACGCACTCCGCCCTACCACAGTCCACGTACCGAAATGCAATTCCGGCATTGTGTGTCCAGCTAGCATGATGTAGGGGCATAGGTGAGCATCCATGTGTATGTGCTAGCTCAACAAAGGATTTATTATGAAAGTTAGCAAGTTTTCTTTCTCTTTTGTGTGTGCCTGTAGACAGCCCAAAGCTTCTGCTTCTCCTTCACTCCAAAATTATTTAATTCTACCAGAATTTTTATACATATTTTCTCTTTCTATGTCATTATTAAGCACGCTGAATGTTTGAGTGTAAATGATAGCCGTATGAGACCAATGGCTTCTATTCCGCCTGAAAATGCCAGATCAGGTCAAATTAGATGACTGGTTATAATGGTTCCATGATAAGGAATGTGTGAAAATATGTATACACCATTTGGAAAGCTTATTTTGATTGTAAATTTTGAATTTACTCTTTCCTTGGAAACTTATGGTATTTGTATCTGCAACTACTTCTGCCCCTTTGATTCTTGGTATTTAGTCACAAACAGTGTGCTGCCCATTCTTTCAGGTGTATATGCTCAGTAAATACATAACAGGAATAGTAAACATATTGTGCAAAGTACGCAAGGAAAAGAAAAGACAGAACATCCTCTATGAGTGGAGCTCATGGTAAGTTAGTTGCAGTAACATAACTTTTTTGTTTGTGGCACTACTTCCTACATTTTCTATGCAGCATACATATTTGTTGCTGCCTATTTTATTATTGGAAAAGAGTAAGAAACATCCAGACCTGGAGAATGGCTAGCCAGTTCAAGGAAAGGCAAATCAGTGTTGTGGAATAAAGTATCAATATTTTGTATGACCAAATTTACAATAACAGTAAACCTTGCAATCAGCTGCAAAGTGTTTGTATTCACACCACTTTCTTTCTTAACCATCCTTTCAGATTAACTAATAAAACAGCATACAAAATAAATTATTCATTGGAACTCTCATCATTATATTCTTTTTCAAATTCAGTCTTCCAACAAACACAGTGTAATATAAGAATCACTCCCACACTTTCTTCCAGTTTTTTACAAGCCCAACTGAAAACAAAAAGATAATGCTTGTTTATACTAAAACACATGAGCTACCGGGAAGCAGAAAAAGCACGTGTGATACTTATGAATCACAGTAAAGAAAAAAGTACAGAAAAAGAATATGCTTAGAGATACATACCTCTACCTTGCTGATCTCTGCTCCAAACTGAGAGGGGTGCTGTTTCTATGAGACTATGTCGCAAGAGCACTACACTTGCATGCCGTCTCACTTTAGGTGCAACATTTGGACAGCTGCAAGCACTGTCATCTTGTGAACCTTGTCGCAGCTGCACTCCAGCAACAAGACCTTTAAACATTACATTTCAAATTTTAGTATAACTGCATATTATATTTCAGTTTAGTATATATCTAACTCTTATTGGTTACAGAGATATAGCTGTTGGAATGTAACCCAAAAAACACTTACAGAAAGCAAAGGAAAATGATTAACTTCAAAGTTGAATCTCATAAATTCTACCTACAATTTAAACTCACATTCAAATTCTCTTGATGACACCGCAGAGGACATATATGCATTCTGTTATGGTGGCAGCACTATTCACAACCTGAATGAGCAGCTTATCATGTTTTTACTTTTTCTTTGTAAACATTGTCTTTCAACTATCCCCACTGGCAAAAAGGGGTAAAGGGGGTAAAGTCCAGGCATCTTGGTGTTCAAGAATCATGACTATTTCTACCTATCTATCTACTGATGAATGTTTAGCTGATGTGTCATCTGACAACTAGAACATACAGGGAACCCGTGATGTTTGGAAAACATACCCATCCCTCTTCCAAAAATGCTGGAAGTTAGTTTTTAAGAAAGTCTAGATAACAAGAATTTGTAAGATGTGATAACACATAAGGCCAATCAACTGATTGTCTGTTGCGCCATACCACACATTTAAAGAGAAGCATTTCACCGACGCGAGCTAAAAATGTTACTGATACCGTCATGAATGAAAGAGGCTCTATCAGTAGTAATGGGATTACTTGGTGATTTAGAGTTAACCAGAGACAAAACTCCAATCATATACATTCACTTCCTTCTCAAAGGTGTTGAATCTGCAGTAAATGATAAGGATAGAGGCCATGCATACATAATGTCTGCCATATTCTTGTATGTGGAACACCGATAGGCATAGAAATTCTGCATATTATGCTCGTTGAGGCAACGGCCTTGATGCAGTGGTAACACCGGTTCCCGTCAGATCACCGAAGTTAAGCACTGTCAGGCTGGGCTAGCACTTGGATGGGTGACCATCTGGTCTGCTGAGCACTGTTGGCAAGCGGGGTGCACTCAAACCTTGTGAGGCAAACTGAGGAGCTACTTAGCTACTTGACTGAGAAGTAGTGGCTCCAGTCTCAAATACTGACAACGGTCGGGAGTGCAGTCTGCTAACCACATGCTCCTTTGTATCCGCATCCAGTGACGCCCCTGGGCTGAGAGGATGACACAGCAGCCAGTCGGTACCATTGGGCCTTCCAAGGCCCGTTCGGATGGAGTTTAGTTAGTTATGCTTGTTGAAGAACTACATTCTAGAAACAGAATAATGTCTTCTAGTTTATCTACACACTGGTCACTTGCACATTCAGATGATATCTGATGGCTACATACTGAAGCAGTCTCACACAGTTTACTGAAGCAGTCTCACACAGTTTACTGAAAACACAAATATACATTCTTGAATCTGATAACCTGTGGTTACGAAATCATCTACTGTGTTCTCTTAAGGCAGCAGTTTTTCATTACAAACACCGTGCACAAATACCACATTGGTACACTCAGCATTTGTAAATTCCTGTGGCATGCTTACATGATAGAATACAACTGGCCAACAAATCACAATCACAGCTGAGAAATGAAATCAAGCACAACTCCACAACTTAGACTTTGAAACCAAAATGACAACTGATAAACAGACCTACAAAAGGAGTATCAACCTGTGAAATGAAAACTTATTCTGTAATTAGCTACATACCTGTAACTGATAAAAACCGGACCATGTCATAGGGAATGTTTTATTTTAATTACTCCACAGTAGCATCTTCTGACCAAAAAGCTGGCCCCCTGGCTTGGTAAAGATTTATTGACAACATATTTGTGGTTTGGACACATGGTGAAGAACTATCCCAATTCCTGTAACTGCTTAACTCCTTTTCATAGCCCAAATTCACCAGGTCCTCTTCCAAACCCAAAGCCACCTTCCTTGACATTGACCTCCAACTCACTGATGCCTACATCCACACATCAGTCCATATAAAACCAAACCAATAGCTACACACTGACAGGCGCAACCCCTTCCAAATCAAAACACTTCCTTCCCAACAATCTAGACATGGCTGACAAATGTATCTGCTCCACCACCAAATACCTTCACACTTACACTAACAACATTTCACAAGCCTTGCACTCTCACAACTACCCACAGATCTTATTCACAAACAAATCTCTCAGGCAGAATCCTCCTCTCAGTCTCTGACTAACACAGCTCTCACTACCAACAATCTCAGAAGCACCTCTTTGTCACCCAGTACAACCCAGGCCTTGAATGCTATAACATATTACTCCAGCAAGCCTATGAATTTCTCAAGTCAAGCCCTGAAACGAGATCCTCTGTCCCCAAGATTCTCCCTACACCACCCACTATGGTTTTACCTAGCCCTTCTAACCTCTAAAACATGCTTGTCAAATCATATGACATACCCAGACCACTCTCCCTACCACAAGGTTTCTAGCCCTACAATCATTCCTGCTGTAAAAACTGTCCCATACATCCACATACTACCATCTACTTCAGACACATTATTGGTAAATATTACAATGTCAAAGGCTGAGCAACTTGTAAAACGATGCATGTTGTTCACCAACTAAGCATTTTATACAGGCATGACTATAACTAAACTGGCTGAGTACACAAATGGTTACAGAAGAAATGTCTGTCTTGGGAGACATCCAGTATCTGGTAGCTGAACATGCTCTATAGCATGACTCAAGGGATCTGTGTGAGTACTATACCACATAGGCCATTTGGATCCTCTAAAATGATACCAGTTTTCAAAATCTCCTTAGATGGGATTTGTCCACCAACATATCTTCGCATCCTCCATCAACGTACAATCACTCCCCCTATCTTTTCTCATTAATATATTACTATTACCTTTTTCATTATTATTATTATTATTATTATTATTATTATTATTATTATTATTACTACTATTATTCTCTTAGTCCATCTTCACTTCTCAGTCTGCTCTCATTATGCCTGGACTGGCACTGGTGCAGTGTTCATCAATGTGCCATCTTTGACCAACTATACTCTCTGATACTAGTCCTTCATCTCGGCGTCACCTCAACCTCGTAACAGGTAGGTCCCTCTCATGCTGCAGTCTGAGTGACCTGCCTTCCCTTAATAATCTTCCCCAACTTATCCATTTCTTCAACTTTCGTCTCCTTACGGTGTGTGTGTGTGTGGGGGGGGGGGGGGGGGGGGCAGGGATGGGGAGGGGTTATGCGTACACTAGTCTTACACAAGTAAACACATTCCATATCAACTACAAACAAACAAATGATGAAATCTGTATCTAATTTGAAAATAAACAGCTTACATAAAACAAAAATCAGAAATATCTGGAGTTGTACTAGATAAAATATCCCACTTCATCTACATCTATACTCTGAAAACCACCTTATGATGTGTAGTAGAGGGCATTTCCTCCTTTTTCTGTTCCAGCAGCAAATGGTTTGTGGGAAGCAAGATTGCAGGTAAGTCTCCGTGTGAGATCAAATATCTCTGATTTTACCTTATTGGTATTTTAACGAGTTATATATGGGAAGAAGTAATATAATGTTTTAATACTTGGTCGACTGTTCCAGGAAGGTATGCTCTCAGAACTTCAAAAGTAAACCACACTATGATGCAGAACACCCATCTTGTAGTGACTGCCACTGGAATTGGCTGAGTGTCGTCGTGTTGCTTTCATGCTTACTAAATAAAACTGTAACAAAATGTGCTGCCCTTCTTTGGATCTTCTCTATTTCCTCTATCAATTCAATCTGGCACAGATCGCAGACTGATGAGCAATATTCAAGCAATTATCGAGCGAGGGTTTTGTAAGCTACCGCTTTTGTGGGTGGGATATATTTCCTGAGGATTCTTCCAATGAACCTCAGTCTGGCATCTGCCTTAACTGTGATTAGTTTTATGTGGTCATTTCACTTTAAATCACTTCATATGCATACTCCTCTTTGGAAAAGACTTGGATAGAATGGCTGCCAGATTCATAAAAATAATATCACACAGAATTTCTATAGAATAACATTTAGTTCGCCAGCATTCACACTGTGAACTGCCCTAGAGCTGGTGTACCTTCATTTTGGCTTAACAGTGATTACATCAGATTTGTTGGTGCACAGCTAAACCTACTTAAGGCTTTTGACTGTGTGAATCACAATATTTTCTACACAAATTGAAGTTTTATGGGATTGATGGTAGAGCCAACCACTGGATAATGTCATATCTAACCAAATGAATGCAGAAGGTTGTACTTTGTAATTCAACCAATGTGGTCTGGGGACATTATTCTGACTAGGGTGAAATCAAGTACACGGTTCGTCAAGGGTCAATCTTAGGTCCACTGTTGTTCCTCATATATGTGAATGATCTCCCATTTAATATACAACTGGTAGAATTAATTCTTTTTGCAGAGGACACTAGTATTGTAATCAATCCAGGCATGTATATAGAAAGAGTAGAAATAGTAAACCAATGTTCCTAAAAGTATCATTGACTTGTTTTCTGTGAATGGTCTGACCCTCAATTTTAAAAAGACACAACATATTCAGTATAACACATGGTGAGGAAATAATAAATTGGGTGCAAACTTCAAAATCCTTAGGTGTTAATACTGAAGAGAACTTAACTGGAAAAAACACATTCTTTAACCCCTAAAACAACTTCGTTGAGCAACATTTGCATTTAGAATCATTGCAAATCTTGGGGAGAGACAAATCAGTACGTTCACATATTTATGATGTGATATGGAATAATGTTCTGGGGTAACTCATCTTTAGGAAGGAAAGTCCTCATTGCTAAAAAATGTGCTACGAGAGCAATACATGGTGCACATCCATGATCATCTTGTAGACATCTGTTTAAAGAGTTGGGCATACTGACTACTTCTTCACAGTATACTTATTCCCTCTTTGAAGTTTGTCGTAAATAATCAACTGCAGTTTGAAAGGAACAATGCAGTACATAATTACAATGCCAGAAGGAAAAATGGCATCCATTACTCCACATTAAGGTTGTTTTATCACTAAAGGTGTACACAATACTGCAACAAAAATGTTTGATAACTTACCCAAGGATATAAAATGTCTGACCGATAGCAAAATAAAATTTGAAAACAAACTAAAAAAGTTTCTCCTTGACAACTACTCTACACTGTAGAAGAATTTCTATTACTGTAATGTGTAAAAGGTGATGGGTAGGAAATACTTCCCCAAATCTGCGGATTTTACAAAGAAATTACTTTATAAATGTTCAGCATGTATCCATATTTAATAATTAAGTTGTGATGTGTATATAAAGTGACTCATTACAATTTATTGTGCAAATGATCCATGGAACATGAAACTAACTAATAACTAGATGAGGCGGTCAGTACACAGTACCATCCATGTACCCCTAATTGTTAACTTGGGAATTCTCCCCAAGAGGACAATTCAATTTTTGGAAAATATAGCAACTACAGGAGGAATTGGTATCAGATATCCAAGAGGTGACTAAGGTCCACGCTTCTATCGTTGGCATTCCCTACAGTGGCTTTATATAATGTCCTGCAGATCATGACAGAATTTGGTGTGAGACATTTAGTTGTTTCAGTATTAACTAAGCAGTAAAAAGTTGTTTAACATTGTCACATAACAGTCAAGAAGGTAGGATGAGACAGAGTAACGGGGGTGTGCTAGTGGGCTCCACACTGGGGATACTATTTTCTTGAAATAAAATGAAGACTTGCCCTCATTTACGTTTATAGCAGATAACTCTAGAGCTGTTTTGTTTGCAGATGAAACAAGTATTATTGTTACTAATTGAGACCAGGAACTTAACTGTATGGTAAAACTGGCCCTGGAGACAAGCACCTCTTCAGTGCCAGTGGAGGGGCAGATTCTTTAATTCCATTAAATACACATTGTCTAGTTTGTTAACACAATTTTACTTATTCTGACATCCAGTTCAGCTAGAATAATGGTATGATTAGTGAAACAGAAGACACTAAATTTGTGAGGCTTGGGGCAGATGGCAAGCTTTCATGGAAGGCTCATATTCTAGGCCTGCTGCAGAAGTTGAAGACACCTACCTTTATGGTTATATTATTATTTAGTCAGCACCACTGATATTATAAAATGTAGTTCATTTCACTTACTTCAATTTGTTGATTTTATATGGAATAATACTGATGGGGAATTTAGTACAACACAAAACAATTTTTCCCACGAAAGTAGTGAACACAATGCAGTATGTGGCATTAATTTATGAATTTCACATAGGCCTCTATGAAAAGTGATGGCATCTTGCACATTTACATCGCAATACATCCGCTTACTTGTGAGATTTATACGTAAAAATATTAACTTGGTTACGAGGAAGAGCACCATCCATTCAGAGAACTCAAAACAAAGAAGTAATCCTTATGTTGTGAGCACATCTTAAACATTGTTCAAAAAACTGCTCAATATTCTGCAATATAAATTTTCAATAGGCTTCCACAAGGTGGAAGGAAGGAAGGACAGAAGGAATATTAGGGTTTAATACCCCGATGACACTGAGATCATTAGACACAGAGCACAAGCTCAGAATGTTTCAAGAATGCAGTAGGAAATTGGCCATGCTCTTTCAAAGGATAGGCCTGGAGCGATGTAGAGAAATCACAGAGAACCTAAATCGGGATAGCCAGACTTGGATTTGAGCAGTCGTTCTCCCAAATAGGAAAGAAGTGTGCTAACCACTGTGCCACTTCACTCAGTAAAAGAGCTGAACAGTGTTTCTGACAAACCTCAGGTTTTAAACCAAAGCTGAAGACTTACTGTAGATTAGCTCCTCCTATTAACTGTAGGAATAGTTAATAATTACACCATGGAGATGTATTTCACTAAAATTAATGAAATAAAAGACAACACTCCTCATATAGGAGTACTTTAGATATGTTTGATCCTGCAGCTGTAACTGTAAGTTAGTAAAGTAAGCTGGTAAGTATGAAAGACGATTAAGGCTGCTTAAGTTCATCCAGTCATTGTGGTTAATGTTTTTACAAATTATTACAGACCAATACTAGGATGGATCCTACTAGTAGGGCATAGCAGCCATCTTATGATTTCCTTACCCACCATGAAGACTTCTGAAATAAAATACATTACTATATTTTACATATATTATTATTATTATTATTTTCAGTGGCATTTTAATTCTGGTATTCAACAGTGCTACATTTTCATTATTTGTTCCCCCACTCCCTGACCTCTCCTCTCGATAAGTTATCAGTTTTATGAAATATTCAATAAAATTGTGCCACTGGCAGTGATGCTCAACCAATTAAAAAAAATAGGTAAACAGTGTATTTCACATGAGTAATTTATTTGTTGACATTAAACTTCATATGGCCAAATGAATAAGTTGTCTACACATGTTGAAAGAGTTGCATAACATCTTCTGGGCCAACAGATATATCAGTAAAACAGCAAGAAAAGGCATGAAGTTTAGCAGGAATGGAAAGTTCCATGTCATGCAGTTCTCTTATGTCACAGACATCAGTGATGACTTAGGCAAAATTCTTTGCTGAGGATGCATTTTAAGTATCTTATAAGATGACATAATAGTAAAGGCAGAAGGATTTTAATGATACCTTGAAGATAAAATGAAACAACACAGATTAGAAATATACAGAAACTGCTTAAGTAATTAATCATAAATGTGTATGGGATCATGCTTGCAACACTCTCACTTAAATTTGGATAGAGTACCAAGGCTCCATCCATCCACCTTTGCAGTCAGTGTAAGTTTAAGTATAGCAGAGATACGCAAATATTACAGTCCATCCTCTGAATGTTTTTGTTTTAGTACCTATTCTTGTTATACAGCTACGAATTACGTTTAAGTTGTTGAAGCAATTAATAACAATGATTTTCAATCATAAAATAGTATTATACATGCATGAATAATAAAGGAGGCACTTACCATAGCTAAATGAATCATCACTACGATTTATTTCCTTCAGTGAGGCATGTTTGTGTCGTGCTGACAGCTTTTCATCTTGCCCAAGTGCAGGAACGTGACCACTACTGTGTTGATATTTGTGCTGGTCAACAGTTACTGTAGCCTTTTTAAAGTCAGGTCCACTGCTTTGGGCCACATTTCTTGCAAATGGCTGGCTGTCTGTTGCTGCTAATAATTTGGAGTTCCCTTCTTCCCTTTCTTTGCAAACTGTTCTTCTCACTAACCTATCCACATGCTGAGTTTGTTGTTGACTAACATCTACATTCTTAACAAACACGCTATCACTTCCTACAGTACTCTGCTCACCAAAGAACTGTGCACTGGCTGAAGCGCTACTTTGTCCTGGGCATGGTTCTCTTTCATTTTTCGAAGCACTGTTCCCTCTTATAGTTTTGCTAACCAAGGTAGGTTTTTGTTTACTAGGAGGTGGTACTGGTTTATTTAGGAACCCCTTATGGTAGCTCACTTCACTTGAAGACACACGATTTGTAACTATGTCATCGTATCTTTCAGTCTGAGGGACAAAAGATGGTTTTGCTGAAACAGTCAGTTCAGGTTTCACATCGTGCAAATAATGAGACTGCTGAGGATCCAATCTACTTCCACTACTGCTACTGTCCCTAATGACACTTGAAGTCAACTGTTCATGATTCACCCATGCTGGTTGAGAAAGTTTTCTCCCAACAGGCAATATTCTGCTATATTTTGAGTATGTGCTTTCTACCTTCCTGTGTTGATTTCTGCCCTCTGGTTCACACATGACACAAGAAACTTTTTCATCCCTGCAAACATGAGGTGATATTTTGCTTTCTTTCACAGGTTTGGCCACTCTTTGTTCTTCAGCTCTTTGATGGATACATTTTCTGTTTACCGCTTCACTACAGCAATTCACTGGATTTTTTTCAGTCCTAACTGATGAACACTTAATTTTGTTTTGTGAATTATGAGGCTGTGGCCCTCCTGCTCGAGCATTTCTTTCTCCCCTTTCATCCTGGACCACTGGGTGTAAAGCATCTGCATGAGAATGTGGGGAGAGATTAGAGTAGATTTTGGCACCCTGCACCAAATCACTCTGAATTAACACTTTGGAATTACTTTCCTGCCTATCTGAAAGAGTTTTAGCATCACGAACCTGTATATCACTTTTTGACCACACACTATCACTTTCACATTTTACACAGCGTGTATCTGAGCCAGATACCTTATCAGTGCTGACAGCTTGTCTGAAGCTATTCCTTCTCTCCCTTACGCCGAGTCCTGTTACAATGCTAGATACCTTCTTCTGAATTTCACCATAAAGTCCTTGGTTCACTGGCTTTACATAAACACTTGAAGAAGCATGAGACTGTCCACTACTTAATGAGTTTCTGTGTTGACACACAGCATATTTTACCAAATTTGTTGCACACTGCTTACTATCTTTCCAACCTCTTCTATCATCTAAATCAGTCTTAGACAAATTGCTTTGACATGTGGACCTATTCTGAGGCCACAGAGCTGCTTTTGCTTCCGATTCCATACTACTGCTGCTGCTGCTACCGCCACCACCACTAACTGACATTCCTTGCACTTTCCTTAGGTTACCCTTCAGTTCCTCAGTGCCGCAACATTCCAAACTGCTGCTTCTATCACTCACAGAGTTTGCTAACCCATGCAGTTTCTGGCCTCCATCATACCTTTGTTCATTTCCTGCACCTGCTCTGTCTGAAAACTTAGGTGGACAACTATTCAAACTCGGCTGGTTAAAGACGGTCCCCGTTTCCAACCCTCGTCTTTCAGATCCTTCAAAGTGATGTGAAATGTTTGTACCTGAGGACTTATGATTCACTGTGCAGTCTTTTGCTTGCTGCGTTGCAATACACTTTCCTGAACTAACACTTTCACTCCCACAAAATTTTTGACTTTTTAGCAAATTACCTTTTCCTACTGAAACCAAAGACAGTTTTGACTGATCAGAAGAACCTAGAACCCGTAATGACTTACTCCGTTTGATAGGAAGAGCTGGCTGAAAACCAGAACAGTGTGAGGAACTGCTTTCTTCTTTGGGTTCATTCACATTGTGCTGAACTGTCTTTGTTTCACTCTGCCCAAATCGACTCGGTGATAACTGCTTCAAGTCAGGTTTACAAACTGCGCCGAGAGAATGGCTGCGAGTGACTTGTTGTGAATGACGCACTCTGGTCGGAGGATTGGTTGTTTCAAGATCTCCTAGATTCCTCTCAAATATAGCTTTCAGTTTTGCTATCCGCGGTTTCTGTGTGGATGTTACTGATGTCATGACACTGGAGCTGACACTTTCCTCACTAACACTAGTCCTTTCAGAAGCTAAACGCTGTTTCTCTGTTAGATTTTCAACTTCTTTTTCTTGTTTGGAAGCTGCTGTGGAAAGTCTCTTTTTATGTGGCAATGGAGGAGCAGTAGAATTAGATATTTCTTTTTCTCTGATATCTTGTTTCTCTGAAAAGTAGAAAATAACAACTGAATTTGGAAAGTGGCTGCCAAGTACAAAAATAGTAAATTACCACTAGTTTAAATAAAAAAATCTAAATGGAAAACATGATGTGATGTGTGTCCTACAGAATTAATTTATTTTGTTAAGCAGTTTCCAGTTTACAGGGCCATCATCAGACATATTGTGTTTTTCATTTAGAATTATGTTGTGCAACTAAGAAGCTACAGAAGTATCAGTTAACAAAATGATTAAACAGAAGGCAAATACTAAGAGACATTGAATATTCACATTCAGACTTGAGCCATAGCATGTAAATGGCATAAGCCCCCTCAAAAAAGAATTCAATAATAATAATAATGATAATAATAACAACAATAATAATAATAACATACAACACAGAAAAAAATTATAAATGAAGAACAAAAAGGCTGTTGCAAAGGAGCACGAGGATGTAAAGTGCAACTGATAATAGATGCAGAGGTGACATATCAAGCTAAAACTAAACAAAGGTCGCTACACTATGCATACATTGATTACCAAAAAGCTTTTGATAGTGTACCCCACTCATGGTTACTACAAATATTGTAAATATACAAAGTAGATCCTAAATTGATACAGTTCCTAAACATAGTAACGAAAAATTGGAAAACCACACTTAATATCCAAACAAATTCAAATAATATCAAATCACAGCCAATACAGATTAAGCGTGGAATATACCAAGGAGACTCATTAAGTCCTTTCTGGTTCTGCCTTGCTCTGAACCCACTATCCAACATGCTAAATAATACAAATTATGGATACAATATTACTGAAACATACCCACACAAAATCACACATCTGCTATACATGGATGATCTAAAACTACTGGCAGCAACAAATCAACAACTCAACCAATTACTAAAGATAACAGAAGTATTCAGCAATGATATAAATATGGCTTTAGGAACAGACAAATGTAAGAAAAATAGCATAGTCAAGGGAAAACACACTAAACAAGAAGATTACATATTGGATAACCACAGCGACTGCATAGAAGCGATGGAAAAAACAGATGCCTATAAATATCTAGGATACAGACAAAAAATAGGAATAGATAATACAAATATTAAAGAAGAACTAAAAGAAAAATATAGACAAAGACTAACAAAAATACTGAAAACAGAATTGACAGCAAGAAACAAGACAAAAGCTATAAATACTTATGCTATACCAATATTGACCTACTCATTTGGAGTAGTGAAATGGAGTAACACAGACCTAGAAGCACTCAATACACTTACACGATCACAATGCCACAAATATAGAATACATCACATACATTCAGCAACTGAAAGATTCACATTAAGCAGAAAGGAAGGAGGAAGGGGATTTATCGACATAAAAAACCTACATTATGGACAGGTAGACAATTTAAGAAAATTCTTTATAGAACGAACAGAAACTAGCAAAATACACAAAGCAATCACTCATATAAATACATCGGCTACACCACTGCAATTTCATAACCACTTCTACAACCCTTTAGATCACATAACATCAACAGATACGAAGAAAGTAAATTGGAAAAAGAAAACACTACATGGCAAGCACCCATATCATCTAACACAGCCACACATCGATCAAGACGCATCCAACACATGGCTAAGAAAAGGCAATATATACAGTGAGACGGAAGGATTCACGATTGCAATACAGGATCAAACAATAAACACCAGATATTACAGCAAGCATATTATTAAAGATCCCAATACCACAACAGATAAATGCAGACTTTGCAAACAACAAATAGAAACAGTAGATCACATCACAAGTGGATGTACAATACTAGCAAATACAGAATACCCCAGAAGACATGACAATGTAGCAAAAATAATACATCAACAGCTTGCCTTACAACATAAACTTATAAAACAACATGTTCCCACATACAAGTATACACCACAAAATGTACTGGAGAACGATGAATACAAATTATACTGGAACAGAACCATTATAACAGATAAAACAACACCACATAACAAACCTGACATCATACTCACCAATAAAAAGAAGAAATTAACACAACTAATCGAAATATCCATACCCAATACAACAAATATACAAAAGAAAACAGGAGAAAAAATTGAAAAATACATCCAACTGGCTGAGGAAGTCAAGGACATGTGGCATCAGGATAAAGTTGACATTATACCAATTATACTATCAATTACAGGAGTCATACAACGCAATATCCACCAGTACATCAATGCAATACAGCTACATCCAAACTTATATATACAACTACAGAAATCTGTAATTATTGATACATGTTCAATTACCCGAAAGTTCCTAAATGCAATATAACACATACCATACAGTTAAAAGGAAGTGACGCTTGATCAAGGTCCGCGTCACTTTCCATTTTTAACCAGACTTAACATCTGAGAAAGTAAAGAAATAATAATATGGAAATAATGTATGTGATTTGTAGAATACTTTCATGTATAGGAGTATTCAGAATACAGGTTGTAAACATCCACAACACTCAAATCAGAAAGCAACTTTATTACGTAAACACATTACAATGCACAGTAGTAGTAGTAGTAGTAGTAGTAGTAGAGGGGTTTTGTGGGCGCACGACAGCAAGGTCTTCAGCGCCCGTGCAGTATCATAGTGAGGCGGGTGTCAAGAAAAAAAAAAAAAACCCTCAGAACATTGACAGAAAACGGAACAGAAAACACGGGGAACAATCATTGAAAAAATGTGCTCACCCACACCAAAGCGTGGGATGAAGCAGGGTGTCAGCAGTAAAACATGGACAACACAGGAAGAAAATGGTAGAGGGAGCTAAAACAATGTAGCAGATGGAAGTGGCTGGCTGACCACAAGGAAATAAGGGAGGAGTCAGCCACTCTGCAACACACTAAAACCTCCAGCCTAAAAGTTGAGGCCAGAGTCCAGACACATCACAAAACTTAAAAACCCTAGACACACACGCCTCATCGTCAGCTAAAACACAAGGCAGATCCCCATCAACTTGTGCTTCTGCCCGTGCATCACGGTATAAAATGCAGACTGTTAAAATGTGCCGGACAGAGATGTGCACACAACAAGCATCACAAAACGGAGGATCCTCCCGCCGTAATAAAAAGCTATGTGTGAGAGGACAGTGCCCGATCCGAAGACGTGTGAGGGCCACCTCTTCCCGCCTGAGCAACCGGCAGGAGGAACGCCACGGCCGAGTGGTTGACTTTACCGACCGCAGTTTATTGGCCGTCACCGCCAGCCATTTGTCCTCCCACAGCTCCATGCACTTCCTGTGGAGTGCAGCGATGACTGACTGCAAGGGGATAGGACACTGGACCACATCCTGCTCCCTGCAGGCCTCCTTGGCAGCCCGATCAGCCTGTTCATTGCCCCATATGCCGACATGACCAGGCACCCAGCAGAAGGATACCTCTTTACCCCGCTGTTGGAGCAAGTACAGTTGGTCATGTATCAGCTGGACCATCTCCTCAGTCGGGTATAGGTTCTGCAGCGATTGTAAGGCACTAAGAGAATCGGAGCAGAGAAGAAATCTATCGCCCCGAACACGATGCATCTGCTCCAGTGCCTTCAGGATCGCGTGGAGCTCCGCTGCGAAAACGGTATATTCAGCAGGGAGGCGAATCCGGGTAACATGATCAGGGAACACCACAGAACAGCCAAGGAAATTCTCCTGTTTGGAGCCATCCGTGTAAACGACAGTGAAACCGTGATGCACATCTAAAATGTTAAAAAACAGTGAATGGAATGTAAAATCTGGCATGCCATTCTTCTTAAAACGAGTCAAATCTAAAAGAAGTTTGGGTCGCCGGAGGAGCCATGGTGGAGATCTGCTCCAACCGCGATGTAAAACACGAAGACCAGCCACAGACATCGCAGCGAGGCAATCCTGTGCGCGAATCCCATAGGGCTGCGTCACACGTTGACGGGTATGAAATAACCGTGCCAGAGGAGGCTGAGCAACGGTATGGTAGGCAGGTGTGTAGGGTGTGGACAAAGTTTTATACGCCTGGCGTACAGTAAGTAGCCGTCGCCGCATATGAAGTGGCGGTTCACCTGCCTCTGCACAGAGGCTTGGGATGGGGCTAGGTCGGAATGCCCCAGTGGCCAACCGAAGCCCTTCATGGTGGACAACGTCCAAAATCTTTAAGTACGAAGGCCTCGCAGACCCATACACCGTGCACCCATAATCGAGCCGAGATCGCACAAACGTCCTATAAAACTGGAGCAGACAAGTCCTGTCAGCTCCCCATGTACTGTGGCTAAGACATTTTAAAATACTTAAAGCCTGAAGCGACCGCCGTTTCAGGTCTTTAAGATGAGGTAACCACGTGAGCCTCGAGTCAAAAATGAGACCCAGAAATCTCACCGTGTCTTTAAAAGTAAGAATAGTGTCCCTCAAGCGCAACTCAGGAAAGGTTAAAATCGAACGAGAACGGTTAAAAAGAACACATACAGACTTCTCGGTGGAAAACTTAAATCCACTCTTCTGCGCCCAGTCATCCAAACGCCTAATCGTAAGTTGCAACTGATGAGTTGTCGTTGCAAGGCTTGAAGAAGAGCAGAACAAAGAGAAATCATCCACAAACAAAGAACACTGGACAGGATTTTTCACTAGGGACGTAATGCTATTAATAGCGATGGCAAACAGAGTCACACTTAAAACGCTACCCTGAGGGACACCATTCTCCTGCTCAAAGTGATCAGACAGGACGTCACCAATTCGGTATCTAAAATATTGTGGCGAGAGGAAAGACTGAATAAAAAGAGGAAGACAACCACGAAAACCCCATTCGTGAAGCTGCGCCAGGATGAGATGCCTCCAAGTGGTATCGTAGGCCTTCTCGATGTCGAAAAATACACCTAGAAGGTGGTGACGGCGGAGGAAAGCTTGTTGTATAGCCGCCTCCAGGAGGGCAAGGTTATCGAAGGTGGAACGAAACCTCCTGAACCCACACTGAAAGTGACTAAGGAGTTGCCGGGATTCTAACATCCAGACAAGGCGGCGGTTGACCATCCGCTCCAAGGTCTTCCCTATGCAACTAGTGAGGGCAATACTACGGTAGCTACTTGGGCTCGTGCGGTCTTTCCCAGGTTTTAAAAAAGGGATTAAAACTGCCTCACGCCACGCGTCAGGAAAGTGACCCGACGCCCAAATGTCATTAAAAAGTGCGAGGAGGAGTTCTCTGTTGCGCATTGTGAGGTGCCATAGCATACTGTAATGGATCCTGTCGTGACCAGGGGATGTGTCACGAGCTCCAGACAATGCAGAATCCAGCTCCCACATAGAAAATGGGCAGTTGTAAACTTCATGAGAGGTGGACTGGAAGTTCAGACTACATCTCTCAGCAACCGCTCTATGGCGCTGGAAACCTGGATCCTGACTGGTTATTGCAGTAACTGTGGCAAAATACGCTGCCAGAGTCTGGGCAATGTCTCGCGGAGCCGTGTGGAGAGTGCCGTTAGTCATTACAGCAGCTATGGGGCACCTCCCTCCTCTGCCAGAAATTCTCCGGATGGTCTCCCACACAATGGAACTTTTGGTGGAACGATTAATGGTATTCAGGAACGTTTGCCACGACCTCTTCTTGCTCTCACGAATAATGCGGCGACATCTTGCCCTCGCCACCCGAAAGGCTGCAAGATTCTCAGCAGTCGGCCGACACTTGAACCGACGCAGAGCCGCACGCCTGGTCCTGATTGCAGAGCGGCAGTCGGCACTCCACCAAGGCACAGGCGGCCTTTTCCGGTGGCCTGTGGACTGTGGAATGGATGCTGCAGTGGCGTGGTGGACCGTGTGGGTAATATGATCCACCCACATCTCAACATTCGCACAGTGTTCGAATTGGGCCAACTGGCTATAAAGCGTCCAGTCAGCTCCACTGAGCACCCATCGTGGTGGTCTCCTTTCGGGGCTCACGCTATCTGGCAGGTGAATCCAGATAGGGAAATGATCACTGCCGTGCAAGTCAGCGACCACTTCCCAGTGAGCACTGGCGGCAAGAGCAGGAGAGCAAAGCGAGAGATCAATGGCAGAGAACGACCCAGTCACCGTGCAGAAATGAGTACTCTGTCCTCCATTGAGCAAGTAGGCACAGGATGACAGGAGAAGCCTCTCAACTGCTCTACCCCTGGGGCAGGTAATTGCAGAGCCCCAAAGCACATTGTGGGCATTAAAACCACCACAAATAATGAATGGCTGGGGGAGCTGTGTAAGAAGGTCGGTGAGGGTCGCTTCATCAAGAGCATCATGTGGGGGCAAGTAAAGTGAACATACAGTCAATGGATGATGCACGTGCACAGACACAGCGACGGCCTGTAAAGTCGTCGTAAGTGAGAGAGGCGAGGGGTGGTAGTCCGTCCTGACGAAAATACCTATGCCTCCTCTAGCTCTCTCTCCACGCAGGTCGTCCTGTTTGTGGAGTGTATAGCCTCGTATCTCAGGGGAGTATGATGGATGGAAATACGTCTCCTGGAGACAGAGACATAGTGGTCTACCCTGAGAGAGTAGACGAAGTTCCTCCACATGCGTTCTGAACCCTTGCAAGTTCCACTGGAGTATGGGAGCCATCTATTATGCGGGTAGCACCTTCATCCTGTCTCTCCGACGGGGCGGGGAGACTGCAGCAGGTGGAGGGGCAGGTGTGGGGCGAGATGATTTCCCCACAGACATCGGATTCTATCAACACTGGGGAAGAGTCAGAAGAAGCCTCACGGAAAACCACATCTGCATGGTCAGATGGTTTACTACGGGATTTGACCCGCTGTTGTTGCTGTATGGGAGCTTTCTGCGGTTTGGTGGGCTTTGGGGGAGCTGATGTTGGAGTGGTAATGGCTGTACAGGGCTTCGGAACATCCTCAGCTGTTGGAGGCGTCAGGGGCTGGCCCAAGTTCGCCACTGTACCTTTGTCTGCCATTCAAATAGGGGCTACTGGCTCTGAAACACTGGCTGCGTTGCAAGTGCACTGACAGCTGCATGTATTAGTGCCAACACTCACCACCTCTGTCTGCGTGGAGGCATCGACTTTCGGAGTAGGCTTCTGAACCAGGGAGGCAAAAGACGTAGCAAATGTGGGAGGTTGCATCGACTTAAAGATCTTCTTGGCCTCACCATAGGGGATACGCTTAGTTGTTTTTATTTCCTGGACTTTGCATTCCTCTAAAAATATTCGGCAGTCCCTACTCCAAACAGGGTGGTTCCCAGAGCAATTGATACATTTGGCTGGAGAGGAGCAACCAACTCCGTCATGAGCAGCGTTACCACAGTTGCCACAAGTCGCGTCGCTTTTGCATCCTAAGGTGGTATGCCCAAAACGCTGGCATTTGAAACAGCGCATTGGGGTCGGGAAATAAGGCCTCACACTAAGGCGAAGAAAGCCAGCTTTCACATGTTCAGGAAGTTTCGTGCTATTGAAGGTTAGAATAAAGGAGTCGGATTTGACAAGATTGCCATCAACCCTCCTCATGATATGTTGATCATCAACGATACCTGCCGGAGCCCACTCACGTTGCAGTTCTTCCTTGGGAATGTCAACTAGATCCCGGCACGTCACAACACCTTTGCTATAGTTCAAGGTGCTGTGCAGTTCAGTGTCTATGGCATACTCTCCAAGGCATTTAGCAGATTGGAGGTTAGTTGCTTGCTGAGAAGTGGAAGTTTCCACTAATAAGGTCCCATTACGTAAGCGCTTCACCGATTTTAAGGCGCCACAGATTCCCTCCAATCCCTTTTGTATATAGAAGGGCGAAACCTCCTCAAAACTACCCTCCTTCCGTTTCACAATGAGAAACACATTCGGATTACCAGAATGCATTCTGTTACCTAAGACTGGACTTTTTAAAGAAGCGCCGGAGTCAGGGGGACTGACTGCACGGGCCCTCTTAAGAGACTGGGTGTTAGAATCTTCCAGCGGCCCACCCTTTCCGCTGGGAGGAAGAAAAGAGGATTTCGAAGGATCCATCTCGGTCCCACGAGCAGCTAGGGAACTACAAGTCCACCTAGACAGAGCCCCGCGTGCCTAGGTAAGCCTTATACAACTGAGGTGCGGCAGGTTCCCCAGAGGTTGCCCGCTATCGACTGTTCCACCTCAACAGCCATGCATCTCACCAGCGCGCAGCACACCTTGAGATTGAGGGGTGTTTTATAGAGGTTGATTCCATCCTCGCGATCCGGGCGGTCAAGCCAAGATCCCCATTCCCTGAGACACACAACGTTCCACCGCCGCGCCGCACGGTGGTCGCTGAAGTATGCTCAGAGGCTACGGTGACAGGGGACGGGCGGCGCGTACCAGTCCCCAGCTCAGGAACCCCGGGGTCACCAAGCCCGTACCCAGCAAATGAATGCTGAGCCCCTGGGGGCTACAATGCACAGAGACAGCTGAAAAATCCCCTGAATAAAGAGCAATCCTAGCTGTACAGAACATTGAAGTTTACAGATTCATCTAAAAATTTTTGAATCTAGGACCTGGGGAGAGAACAGAATGACAGGTTAACTACATATGCAGAGGTTTTGTTAACAGCTGCACAGGAAATGCGAAAACATTGTGAATTATCGAGTAAAGTATTCACTGTTTTTTCGAGCTGGTGTAAAACTTTGAAATTCAAAAAATGTGAATTTGTGAGAAAGGAAAATAAGTTTCTGGGGCACATCTCACAACATCTGGCATCGGTATGGACCCAGAAAAGTTAACAGCAATTGATAAGCGTTAGTCTCTCAAGAATAAGAAACAGCTTGAAGCATTTCTCGGCTTTGTGGATTTCACCACAAGTTTGCAAAGGGGCAGGCTTTTAATAGTCCACATTTTAATAATCTGCTAAGAAAAAATAGTGCTTTTATATGGATGGAGGAGTGTCAAAACGACTTTGAAGAACTGAAAAAGGAACTATAAGGAGAAATCAAACAAAACTGAATATCTTCCACAATGGGACCATGGAATGGTTCCATTCAAAAATAATCACCACACATGTTGAGACATTTATCCCACAGGGAAACGAGATGATCAATTCCTGTTTCGTAGAGTGTGGTGGACTGCAGACGGATCCACAAGTACACTCGGTCTTGAACTTCCTTATCTAACAGAAACTGACATCCACATGTCTTTCTTCAGGTCATCAGAGATTTGAAAACCACATGGTAAATGATCCGCTTTACTGGGGATGTTGCAGTATTTCCCAAGCAAATCGATAAGGCACAGCCTTTGTCTGATTGGCAGTGTGGGGGTGAGGTTACCATGCAATAGGATGATTTTATTAACTGACAGCATTCCTGGGTATTCTGACTTTATGGCGTGTTGTAGTTTCTGTAAAGTGCCTTCATAGTGCTGTGCATTGGAAATCAATAAAGCTTAGGTATGGTATTGTGAAAAATCCAAAATTTGTACAGTATTACAAAATTTTCAAAGATATTTTTTATGGGCATAGAGATTTTTATACTGAAGAATGGTAAGTTTGTTGGCAATCGCAGTTTGAAACTGAGGTAATAAATTACTTCCTTCCAGCATTACGGAACTGAGGACCTAAGAAGTGCACTGTAAAATGTTCGAGTGTAATAATAACCATCAATAATGTGTTGAAGAAGGTAACAGATTGTTTGAAGTTATCTAATATTTGCCACAGGGCAAAGTGGTAGACAACACACATAAGGGACCCATGCAAAACATAAAACCAAAAGATAATTTCTAATTAATTAATTAATTAATGGATCTCTACAGTCCCCCCCTCCCCAAGGACTTCTGGGAATTTTACATGCATATCAGTAGTGTTGGAAGTCTTCTCCAAATTTATTAAACTATACCCCATGACAAAATCTGACAATAGTATTCCTCCTATAGTGTTATACACTATTCAGTCAGTGTAACTTGGCACTATATCATTAACTAATCATTGCCAGAGCTGAAAGGCTTAAGTGGCAGAAAATTATCTTAGGACCAAAGGAATATTGAACCCCTCAACCACTACTCAGTGGCAACCACTACTGCGAGAATGATCACTCACAGGTTGGTTTGGTTGTTTTGGGGAAGGAGACCAGACAGCTCATCAGATTAGGGAACGATGGGGAAGGAAGTCGGCCGTGCCCTTTCAGAGGAACCATCCCGGCATCACTCACAGGTCACATGGAGCATAAGCACGATATGAAAGCTACTGCACTGCATTGGATACAATTACAAAGGAAGAAGGGAGATTAGGGTTAACGTCCTGTCAGTGACACCATTACCGTTGAAAGTTTGAACTAGAAAGGGTGGGAAATTCATTGTGGTCTGTCATAGGAACAACACTAGCATTTGTCTTCATTTAGGAATCCAAGAACCTCATCATGAATGGTCATATAGAGATTACAATCTTTCTTTTCTCAAATTGGAGTCCAATGCTTTACAATGCTTTAACCACTGTGTTTTTCTGCTTCGTGCCAAGATTACAGAGAACTCAGATATGCAACTCCATGTGCACAGAATGTACTAAATGGTAGACTGTTATGATCTTGATGCTGAGAAAATATATTTTGGAAACTCAGAGGCTCACTGGATATTGATGTGGATGTGTAAGGTTTGTCTGTTCAAAAAATGGTTCAAATGGCTCTGAGCACCATGGGACTTAACATCTTAGGCCATCAGTCCCCTAGAACTTAGAACTACTTAAACCTAACTAACCTACGGTCATCACAGACATCCATGCCCGAGGCAGGATTCGAACCTGCGACCGTAGCAGTCACGCGGTTCCAGACTGAAGCGCCTAGAACCGCACGGCCACACCGGCCAGCGTTTGTCTGTTCCATTAAGGTAAGCAGGCAGCAACCTGTGGCACAATTGCCTTAAGGATATCTTATACAACAGAGCTTTAGAGCATAAATGACGCTGGGGGTGGGGGTGGGGGTGGGGGGGGGGGGGTGGGGGGGGAACAGGGCGTATACGCGGACAAAGAAAAAAAATTCCCGGATCCTGGATATCCCATTTAGAAAATATACTTTTTCCCAGGCAAAAATACACATTTTCCGTGCTAAGTGACAGTAGGTTTTCTGTAGATTTTTCCTTGGAACTGTAAAACTTATCAATCCTTTGAATGGTTAATGTTTTACACACTGGCGTAGAACTTCCTGGAGAAAAAAAGAGGGGGGGGGGGGGGGGGGAGGGGAAGTTTTGGAAAGACTTTTGATGAGGAAAAAGGACAGAAGTTTTGGAAAGACCTTTGATGTTCAGCAACATATACGCTGCGTATTAGGAAAGTATAAATTCGGTTTGCACCAAACACATGATGTTAGCTTCCAGAGTGTTGAAATCGAGATTGTGATGTCCTTTTGTAAGCTAGTCATATCTCATGCCATGTGATCTCACCGGCCGATGACAGCAGATATTCAGAGCATAGGACACATGTTATAGTCAGCCGATAGCAAGATCACTGTTACATAGCGCGAACACACAAAGAGGAAAAGTTAATGGTTTGCATTAATATACATAGTATAGCTACAAGAACAGCTAAGCTTTCACATATAATATTGGTCTTGAAGATTAATAAGCTACAAGAGAAGCTAAGCTTCCGCGTGTAATATTGATCTTTTTTTGAGAGTGTTGCACTTTAAGAAACATCACACAAATATGCCAGTAAATTTAAAATAATGACATAAATGTCTGGTCTTCTGGGCTCAAAATTCTTGTAAGTGGCTGGTCCTCAAAGTGTTCAGTTATAAACACTCTGTGATTTAAGAAATTCATCCCATTTTCTCATTCATAACATAATTCATCTTGCGTAAAGAGAAATTTACTTTGAAAGTAACGCTTTTCGAACCAATACTATCCTGAGACTGTTAGAAATAGGTTCTATTTAGTAGTTACCAGAGAGTACCAGAAAACAGGCATTATTGCGTGTGCGCAGCTGCAGTGCTGTAGGGGATGAGGAACCATTACACCAACAACCTGAAAACAGCTTTCGCATCCTGCAACTACCCTCCCTACCTGGTACAGAAGCAAATAACCAGAGCCACTTCCTCATCCCCTCAAACCCAGAACCTCCCACCGAAGAACCCCAGAAGTGCCCCACTTGTGACAGGATACTTTCCCGGACTGGATCAGACTCTGAATGTGGCTCTCCAGCAGGGATACGACTTCCTCAAATCCTGCCCTGAAATGAGATCCATCCTTCATGAAATCCTCCCCACTCCACCAAGAGTGTCTTTCCGCCGTCCACCTAACCTTCGTAACCTCTTAGTTCATCCCCATGAAATGGGGATTTCACCACATTCCCTACCCTCTGGCTCCTACCCTTGTAACTGCCGCCGGTGTAAAACCTGTCCCATGCACCCTCCCACCACCACCTACTCTAGTCCTGTAACCCGGAAGGTGTACACGATCAAAGGCAGAGCCACGTGTGAAAGCACCCACATGATTTACCAACTGACCTGCCTACACTGTGAAGCTTTCTATGTGGGAATGACCAGCAACAAACTGTCCATTCGCATGAATGGACACAGGCAGACAGTGTTTGTTGGTAATGAGGATCACCCTGTGGCTAAACATGCCTTGGTGCACGGCCAGCACACCTTGGCACACTGTTACACTGTCCAGGTTATCTGGATACTTCCCACTAACACCAACTGTCAGAACTCCGGAGATGGGAACTTGCCCTTCAGTATATCCTCTCTTCTTGTTATCCGCCAGGCCTCAACCTCCGCTAATTTCAAGTTGCCGCCGCTCATACCTCACCTGTCTTTCAACAACATCTTTGCCTCTGTACTTCCGCCTCGACTGACATCTCTGCCCAAACTCTTTGTCTTTACCAATGTCTGCTTGTGTCTGTGTATGTGCAGATGGATGTGTGTGTGTGTGTGTGTGTGTGTGTGTGTGTGTGTGTGTGTGTGCGCGCGCGAGTGTATACCTGTCCTTTTTCTCCCCCTAAGGTAAGTCTTTCCGCTCCCGGGATTGGAATGACTCCTTACCCTCTCCCTTCACACCCACATCCTTTCGTCTTTACCTCTCCTTCCCTCTTTCCTGATGAAGCAACCGTTGGTTGCGAAAGATTGAATTTTGTGTGTATTTTGTGTTTGTTTGTGTTTCTATTAACCTGCCAGCGCTTTTGTTTGGTAAGTCACATCATCTTTGTTTTTAGATATAAATTAGTATAAAGTTGTATTTACTGCAATGAAGCTGAAAGTGCTATATTACTGGCAGATGTGTGCAAAAGAAAACGTTTAAGCTACAGTTTTCAGAATTTGTAACTCTTCTAGTAGTAACAAAGGACAGGAGGGGAAAAAGGAAGCAAAATCGAACATGTAAACTAAAGACTATGCCATTCAGTGTCAAGTGGAACATACAGGGTGTCCAAGGAGGACTGATCAATATTCAGAAATATTACAGGATCGATCATTTAAAGCAAAAAATTTGATATGGACATATGCCCTATTCCGAATAATTTCCTAGATATGACACATAAAATGTACATTGTTATTTATTTTCTGTATTACCCAATAAATTGTAAAGTTAACACGCATTTAACAGTCAGTAAACATTACAACACACATTTTACAAACTATCAACTGAAAAATACATATTTTGAATGCATTCACCTCCAAACACTGTCGTACATGTCACATTACAGTTGTACAGGTCACAATAAATGTTCAAATATCCCACCATCAACTTTGATGCATTTATGCACTCTTGGGAGAACATTTTATGTGTTGCTTGTTTAAATGCCTCTGCAATATTCCTAATGAGGGCAGCAGTGTCCCTGATGTGATCAAGCAGTTCACCTTGTGTATTCAGGTGTTTTTTTTTGTACACTTCAGATTTAATCTGGTGATCTTGGGGGTCAGTCAATTGTACTATCAGGACCAATGCAGTGCTTAGTGTAATTCCGCCCATTTCAACAATGTGCTGCTGTTCCTGCACAAGTTGTTGAACTAAACATCAAGAATAAAAATGGAACTTGGAAGAATATCTATTTCACACAATGTGCTGAAAACTCTGTAAACATTCTATGATCAGAAATTTCACGTGGCAGAAAGTGTCAACGGTGAGCACTCCTGTAAAATACCTGAATACTGACCACCCCTCCTGGAACACCCTGTGTAACATTCAGAAAAGGTATATAATAAGGCTTGGAAATAACTGCTTTGTATAAGTGTAAAAATTATAACGTATTGGTATCTCCGTCTATTTAACTAACAAGTCATTTTTCAACACTTACATTTCCAATAACATCTATCAAATAGAAAATAGTTTATAACAAATCATAACTATTGTTTACCGTACCTTCACATGGTGTTTCTATTACTTCATAAGTTGGTTCCAAATTTGAATCAGTTGTCTCTTTCACAAGTGGCATACCATTGAGATCAATATTTTCATAAGGATGTGAATCAATCATCCGTAACTGCTCACAAAAAAGTTCCCTGACTGCATGATGTACCAAAACATACTGTTCTTTTGTCTGGACCATTGCTGTGCGTTGTTTACGCATTTCACGCACCAGGTTGAATAAACTAAAGTCACTGGTCAGTTTCTGAAAATCATTCATAAATTATCATGGTATAATCTTACGCAATGAAACACACACTCAGATAATACACACATAAGAGACAAAAGGGAGAAATGAATATGTGGACACTGGTCTTGATGTCTGAAACACTACACTTCCATTATAATGTAATTACTCTATTGGGTTCCAGCACTACATTACGAATATATTCTGTCTGAACATGTCAATATAAACTTGTAGAATTTTCAATTACCATGGTAACCAATATGTAAATTTTTCAAAGTATTTCCAAAATTAAATAATTTAAATACTCCTTACAATTAAGTATTTTACTAAGTACACGGCAAAAGAAGAACAAAGTCTGGGAAAAATGATAACTTCAAAAAAATGTGTTCCACATGAAACACTTTTTTCTAAAAACATTGTATTATGTAATATTTATATTAGGCTAAGTTCATAATTTGGTAGTAATGGAGACCACTCACTGAATAGCAGAAGTATTGAGCCATCAACAAGTGCACACACACAAAAGATAAAGGAAACTTGCTAGCTTTCGGAATCAATCTTTTTTTGAGCTAGTGTGTGTGTGTGTGTGTGTGTGTGTGTGTGTGTGTGTGTGTGTGTGTGTGTGTGTGTGTGTGTGTGCGCGCGCATGCACACTTTAATTCAATAAAGGATTGATTCAAAAAGGAAGCAATTTTTCTTTCCCTTTTGTGTTGCCTGTAATCAACACAATGCTTCTGCTATTCGGTACGTGGTCTCCTTTGCTCCTAAATTATCTAAATTCTACCAGAACTTTCCTACTATAAATGTGTAGCTCTACTTGCTATAAAGCACTTATTGAGTTTACAGATCACACTAATTACGTCCGCTTTCTGAATTCTAATTCCTTGTCATGTTCCAGACCTCACATCAGTATAGTCCTTTCCTCCTCACGCCAGCCTGCCTGAGCTAAAACGCGTGCATTTCGGCCTCCACTAGTAACACGGTAGTGGCTCTTCTGCCAACACAACAGCTTCCCTATGGGGCTTCATAACATGCCTAACATTGAAGCTCCCAATAACTAGTAAATGCCTCCCCTCGTGTGCCTGCTCAGAACTTGCTGAAGGAGCAGCCACCCGTCCATTCAGAAGGTGAATGAGTGAGACTAGATGGCCAGCCTCCATGTTGACTTTCTGTCTTGAGTGACATGAATGCATTACAACCACCACTCACCCTGCGGTGAATGTGGGTACCTGTGATAGGTATACTACAAAGTGCCTAAGCAGCAGAGTCCATGGATGAAACAAACAATATTGAGGTGTCCCATGTGATGCACCTGGTGGTCCGCCACCGCTACACTACAAGGCAGTAGCCTGAAGATGCTGGCCATAAGAAACTTCAGCCACTCGCGAATTGTGGCCAGTTCCTCCTGTATCCCCCCCCCCCACACCATCCACTAACTGAAGAACTGAACTATGAAAGCACGCAGAAAAAGCTAAATATATGACTTGTTTCTCTCCTGGTGCATCACCAATGGCAACTGGCCTCTGACTGCTGTAATCAATGGTCACTTGCCTTTCAAAACAACCAGTCCATCATTGTATTTCTATTATATTTTTATACTGAATATACTACAGAATTCTCATGTCTATCACAAATCACCTGTGCAGTTATTAGTCCAATGTGACTGGAAAAGATTGCAGGTCACTCCATATTACAACAGACATAAAAGTATAATATTCATTTACAGACCCATAGATCCAAACTCCATCTCTTATGGGATCCTACAGCAGTGATGTATACAGCATCAGTGATCATACTGTTGCAGAAGCTGAGTAGCATAGTCACTGTAGTGTAGTGGTTATGATACTAGACTGTTGAATGGAAGGTCGTGAGTTCAAAACTCACCTGAACTGTAAAATTTTAAAATCTATATTCGGTTCGAGTACTTTCTAGAAGTACCCACAAATGTCAAGAACCATTATTCTGGAATGTTCTGCAACTGTATATATACCGTATGTGTTCTGGCCGGAGGCAGTTCATTCTGTGCTCTTGTATGGTTAAGTGCTGAATAAACCTTCGTAAAGTGACGTTCATGTTCGTCATTCATCTAATTACACCTTCTTCTATGTGACATTATTCTTCTGGAGATGCTGGGTACTGGAACTTGTGATAGCGCACATTATCAACAACACAGTGGCTCCCATCAGGCCACGACAGAGCCGCCGTTTATGTGGTGAGAAACCCGAGTTTGAGCCATATTCAACAGATCACAATCTAACGGAGGCAGAAGAAGAAGAGGACGTTACGATGACAGCAACTGTATGCCACCACATGAGACATCCTTCTGGGTTCTCTGGTGATGATGGCCAAGATCCAAACAAGTGGCTGAAGGTATATGAGCGAATAGCAAAATTTAACAAATGGGATGACACTGTGTGTTTGGCTAACGTATTTTTCTACTTAGAGGGCACTGCCAAGCAACGGTATGAGAACAACGAGGAGAAGTTCACAAGCTGGGAAGTATTCCAGGCGGAACTGCGCAACTATTTCGGTGACACGCAATGACAGAAGTGTAAGGCTGAAGATAAATTAAAGTGCAGGTCACAGTGTCCAGGAGAAATGACAGCATCCTACATTCCAGACGTCTTGGAGCTGTATAAAATAGTGGATCCCAAAATGAAGGAGGAAGATAAGGTTGCACATCTCATGAAGGGTGTTGCTGAGGACATGTATCAAGCCCTACTCCTGAAGGACGTTTCGACAGTAGACGACTTCATAAAATGGTGCCAGTATACCGAAACACTGCATTAAAAAAAGAATTACATGCAAGAAGTTTGAATGGCTTCCAAATGTCTATCGATGTCTGTGATGGAGGAAGCAACTGATTTCACAAGTGTTCTTCGTCAGATAGTGAGAGAGGAAGTTCAGAAGGCACTTGGATTGCACGGCTAGCAAAAAACCGAGATGCTTCAAGAGGTCATAAGGGAGGAAGTGGAATAGACACTGAACCCAATCTCTCATCCTTCATTTTCCTTTAAAACGGTAAAAAAGTTTAGACCCAGGTGAAGTTACATTCCTACAATGTTGCATGAGGAACCTGTTTAGGTACCAAGGAAGACTGACGTCTGGAGGACCCAGGACAATCAACCAGTATGTTTCCCCTGCAGACAACCAGGACATGTGGTGCACTGTTGTCGAGAAAGGCGGCGGATATTTGATGATGCCTGTGCCAAAAGACAGCAGACCGATCTTAGCCAACACCAACTCCGGAACGACAAAGATGAACAAGAAGATGTGGGCGCAGGGCGACATAGGTCACCATCGCCACAAGCTAGCAGAAGAGGATGCTCCCCAACATGCTGATCAAGGTCTCCATCGCCGTTTAGAAGCTCCAGCCGATCACCCAGCTGCCACAAACTGGAAAACTAAAGGGTACGACCTTCCTTGGAGGTGAGGCCGCCAAAGAGAAAAATCCTCCGCCGTTGATCACTACAAAAATAATAGGAAACTACGTCGATATCCTCATGGATGGCTGATCAGCCCAAGATCTTGTGGACTCTGGAGCATCATATTGAGTCATTTCGGAGAAGTACCATCACCTGTTGCAGAAAACCATATTCGTCGACAACAAAACATCTCTGCTGAAGGTGGCTAATGGGAAATATGTAAAACCTACAGGAAGATGTGTCATTCGAGTGGGTATAAGTGGCCATACACAGCCCTTAGAATTCATCATCTTACAAGAGTGTACCAATGACATCATTCTTGGATAGGACTTTTTGAAAGCTTCTCAGGCAATTATAAATTGTGGTCGCTTGAAGATTATGCTAGATGAGATGAGATACTGTGGACAGGAAGATGCGCATCCAAGTGTGTGGAGACTGTGCTGGATGAAGTGATCATTCCTGCAGGTAACTGTCATGTGTCATGCCATACATCAATCCATGGATCTTGTGGTGGAATGTAAGAGAGGCATACCACTGAAGAATAACTTGGTCATCCCAGCCTCTGTTGTCTCATTTAAGAACGGATTCGGTGAATTGTGGATAGTTAACTGTCACCAAGAACCACAGATCCTTCAAAGATGCATGTGCATAGCAAATGCAGAGCCGTTAGTTGCAGAACAGCTGAGCATCATAGAAACCTCCAATGCCAAGTCTGTGACGAAATTAGTGCTACCACTATGAAACAAGATCTTCTAGCTCGACTATCACCAGATCTCACTAAGGACCAACAGAAGAAGAGTTCTCTGAATGCTTCAATCCACAGGTGAAGAGCAAATTAGACAAATCAATGGTGAAGCACCAGATTAGCACTGGAGACCATCAACCAGTAAGCCAGAGAGCATACCATGTGTCAGCAATGGAACGTCGAATAATTCGCGACGAGGTAGAGAAAATGATGATGAATGACATCATTCAGCCTTTGCAGAGCCCATGGTCATCACCAGTGGTTCTCGTCAGGAAGAAGGATGGCAGTTGGGGCTTTTATGTTGATTAAAGGAAGCTTAATAAGGTAACCAGAAAGGACATTTACCCTCTTCCATGAATTGACGATACACTAGACTGTCTGAAGGGGGCTAAGTTTTTCTCAACCATGGACATATACTCAGGATACTGGCAAGTCGAAGTAGATGAGACTGAGTGTGAGAAAACTGCATTCATTACCCCTGAGGACCTGTATGAGTTTAAGGTAATGCCGTTTGGTTTGTGTAATGGACCAGCAACTTTTGAACGGATGATGGTTAATCTTCGTCACCTGAATGGACAATGTGTCTTTGTGACTTAGATGACATTATAGTGTTCTCAGAGACATTTGATGAACATATAAACAGACTGAGGGCCGTTCTTAATTGTCTCCAACAAGACAGACTGAAACTTAATCCGAGAAAGTGTCTCTTTGGAGCAAAAGAAATCAAAACACTTGGACACTTTGTGCCAAAAGAAGGTGTGTGACCAGACACAGAAAAGGTGAGAGCTATAACAGAATTTCCTATTCCTAAAAGTATTAGAGATGTAAGAAGCTTCCTCGGATTATGTTCTTATAACCGTCATTTTATCAAAGACTTTTGTATCAAAGAGAGGCCACTCCGAGTTGTTAAAAGCCGATGCTAAATTTATTTGGGGTGGTGCTCAACAAGATTCTTTCGATGTGCTGTGAAAAGCTCTGATGACTGACACTGTACTTAGTCTGTATGATGAGAGAGCACCTACACAACTACACACAAGTGGGTTCAGTGCTGTTCTGGTGCAAATTTTGGATGGAAAAGAGAAGGTTATAGCCTATGCTTCTAGGACACTTACAAAAGCTGAGAAAAACTACTCAACTATAGAAAGAGAATGTCTTGCTGTGATCTGGGCCATGTGCAAATTTCAACAGTATATATATACTAAGATGGTATCTGTTCTTTCAGACATGTCCGAAAGAACAGATACCATCGGTGACCATGCAGTTCGTTAGAATCAAATTACAATGAAATGAACACCCTTAGCTACTTACAGGTGTTGACATACATCAACGGGGACAGACGAAAATGTACGCCCCGACCACGACTCGAACCCGGGATCTCCTGCTTACATGGCAGACGCCCTATCCATCTGAGCCACCGAGGACACAGAGGATAGCGCGACTGCAGGGATTTATCTCTGGCACGCCTCCCGCGAAACCCACATTCTCAACGTATAGTCCCGCACTACATCCGTAGTGCCCCCACCCATTATACTCATTACTCGCGGCGTGTTGCCGATTCCCCTAAGAGTACGGGCACTATTTGTGAATTCGCACAGGAGAAGAAGATGGTCAAGTGGTTGGTGAGCCTTAACTATATATATATATATATATATATATATATATATATACTAAGATGGTATCTGTTCTTTCGGACAAGTTCGAAAGAACAGATACCATCGGTGACCATGCGGTTCGTTAGAATCAAATTACAATGAAACGAACACCCTTAGCTACTTACAGGCGTTGACATGAAGCCCTATAAGGGCCCTGCAACCCAGGGTAAATTCGAAGCTCCAGTGACAGGCAACAAGTGGAAAGGTGACGAAGAATGTAGCCACAAGGGAAGTTCTAAGAAGATCACCGCAAGGGTGAACATCAGTCATCGGGGGTCAGAATATGCAGGACCTATGACTTGTTCCCGAACTAGGAGGACATAACACCGAGACGCTGTTCTCTTAAGGAGGGAGTAATGTCACAGAAGAAGCTGAGTAGCAAAGTCACTGTAGTGTAGTGGTTATGATACTAGACTGTTGCATGGAGGTTTGTGAGTTCAAAATTCACCTGAACTGTAAAATTTTAATTTCTATATTCGGTTCGAGTACATTGTAGAGCAAGTGATGAATAAACCTTCGTAAAGTGAAGTTAGCATTTGTCATTCATCTAATTACACCTTCTTCTACGTGACAATATTTGAAGTGAATTTTGTTACTGCACTGTGCGCTGAACACCAAATATGCACTCATATTGTTGCAACACATTTTGTTTATAATCACAATTATATAGAGATTAATCACATTAAGTTCTAAAATCCTGACACTTCCTGGCAGATTAAAACTCTGTGCCAGAGCGAGACTCGAACTCAGAACCTCTGCCTTCTAAAATCCTATTCTGGCATGAACTGTTCTGGAACAAGTTGTAGTTTTATCATGAATTGTTTCAATAAATTTTTCCTTAGTTCCCCAGTCTTTGGCAATTACCTGCTTTGCTCTTCATCATGCCCAGAACAGAACATCTGTAGCCACCTAAAAATCACTGCTTCATCCCTGAGCTTCATAGATATGACATGGAATGAATGATGCTTTGAGAATTACAAAAATCTAATAAAAAATTGAATGACACAGGCATTTATACCAGTCACCACATTTATACAGCACACAGCCACATTAAAATTGTGTGTGTTTCTATCAATAACAGCCTTGGCATGGCACATGCAACAAAATCAGTTGCACTAGACTGTAGCAGGGTTTCATCAACGAAACTTATTTTATGGATGAATTATAATATCACAGTATTTAAGTATCTTACTTCTTCTCAACCACTGTTCCTACCAAAAATACCTGTCATGACCTAAAAAGCGCAAATTCAGAGAAAATTTTATCTGAAATAATGTGGAAATGAAAAAGAACAATGAACAGAAGTTATAATTAACTATAATCTTTATGTTCATAAAATGTTTACTTACACCAGCCCTGAGTAGACCCAAAACATAATCTATGGCACATATTGTGCCCGTGCGGCCACAACCAGCAGAACAATGAATAAGCACAGGCAAAGTTTCTGAAGCCTGAGTATCTCTCACAAGGCGAACCATGTCGAGCAGAGGTCTCACCAGTGGTGGCACACCATGATCTGGCCAAGCAGAGTAGTGAAACTGGCAAACTGTACGATGTTCTGCAATAGAAGTGTCAAAATTCACATAAAATAAACTTTTTGAGAGTCATTAAAACAAGACAACTGGCAATTTATACTCTACAATACTGGAAGAAGGTAAAATAATGAGAAGGTAAGAAGAACATGGTAACTTACCTGCCTATAATTTTGTCAAAGGAATAATCATAATATAGTAAGATACAAACATCTCAAGTGAGGACACAGTAAAACCAACATATTCATACAAACATGGGTTTGAAGCACAACAAAGAAGTTGCTTTGTTAGGGTATAAATGTAATCCCAACAAACCTCTGCAGCATGTCGTCAGTGGCTTTCCATACAAGCTGTGATCACAATTTCTGTAAAGTGCTCTCCTTAGTTGTACTGGATGACATAAATTGACAATAACTAGATCACTGAAAGAGAAATGAATTCCTTTTTTCATTGCAGTAACCTTTGAGTATTACGAAAACTTACAGTGATCTTCATTTAGTTAGTTACTTGCTTCTGTGGCACAGTGGTCAGCTTGCTCTACTGCAACAAGGAGAACCTGCGTTCAATTTCTGATACTGCCAATGACTGTTTCTTGGTGGGAAAAATGGAACACGCCCTATTCACTGTTGTAAGAACAACTGAGACATCCCATGACATGTTAAGTAGATGATAAAGTAGCAATGAGAAGGCATTTAATGGTCCCTGGACCTGATCACAGAATTAAGTTTTGATTTTCATTTTTATGCATTTAGAAGTGAGATACTATGGCATGTAGGAACTCATTTTTAATTCCAAAGCAGGCAGGTATTCTGATAATGCACTCTCAAGCAGTTGACAGCATCTGGAGACTTCTGCAGTTCCTGCTTCACAGATCCGTCTCCACGGTCCGAAGGTGGTGTGCCTTTGGATTGAAACCAGTCAACAATCAATGTGATTTTGCAATCTAGACTGTTTTTATAACTACAATTGTGAAAATCAATCGGTTTTTCCCAAAATGTGTTCAAAAATTGGTCTTTAACACATTGCTCAAAAATACAGATGTATTCTATAGTCCCATAAAAGATTTCCACTTCAAACCTGCAGAGACCCACACTTTGACTCTGCAACAAAATGGGCTATAAACTCACATTTTAGCAGCATAATGGCTCTCTACTCATTCAAAAAGGCAGAAGAATCCAAAACAAATTGAATGTAGTTGGGAATATGGATGAACAATTCTACCAGAGATTTTTCAGTGACATGTCACCCACTAAATTGCAAAACAGACCAAACACCTAACCACTAAGAACTTGGCCGTTTGCCTGGATACATGCACACATACTTTTATATAGGAAAATGACCAGAAAACTTGTCTAAAATTTATATAATATGCAGTGGTTGTTTTTGCTGTTGCTGTTTTATTCTCATAAGTTTTCTGTTTTACTGATTTGTTGATATGCCTTACTGATAGACACTGAGCACAGAAGTTTTCAGTACAGTGAGGAAGGCAGCACAAATGGTACAGTGTTTACTATGGAATAGGTCCAAATATAACAAAATTACTAAAACAATTTAGAACTTAATATAATATGATCACATTATGACATGACTAATGATTTACAGTGCACTTTGGAAAATTTATTATATTTCAAATTACTATATCCTAGGAACATGTACCACGGCAAAATTTGAGGTTTTATTAGCATAGTCAATGGATCAATTAATAAAAATGTTGAAATTTTCAGAATTCTTGACGAGTTTATTAAAAATAGAAGTTTTAGCAAAGTAGCGAGATCGGTACAATGATTACATTCATACAGAATTCAAACAATGAAAAAAGTCCCGAATTGTTTGAATTCATTGTTTTAATTAACAGTGATCAGGCTTGTAGACTGCTTAAAGAATAAATGCAAGTAATATTATGTTCATCTCAGTGGGAACTATACACATTTAAACTCTTACTGCATTATCATTTTGACATTCCTGCCGAATATTATACATACTTCACCTAAATTACAATGTTCCACAACTTGCAAACATCAGTAAATCTGATAAATTACCACACAACTCTTTAATTAATGAAATGTTATAAGAACCATGAAGCCAAAAAGTGACTGCCAAGTGAATTCAGTCATGGTGAATATTCATTTAATGGACCTAGCAACAAATTCTTTCTTGCATTAATGTTTCATGCACAAAAGGAAATTATCTGCACATTTATTAAGTCAGGTTAATTTTAAACTATTGGTTGTTTTTGAACTTAAGCCAATCAGACTATTTCAATGCACTTGCTTCAAATGTGTTGATTACAAACATCAAATGAAGAAATGTACAAGTTACCTCATAATAAAACAAGTGAGCCTAGCAATGAGGTTTTAAAAAACAATGAAATTGAAAATACCTTACATCTTCACACAGCTCATTTTATACTAAGAAGCACTGTGAACTTTACCCAGATGATAATATAAGTCTCAGTGCTGCTTGCTATCTGTGTGAGACATATTTCTGCCATAGGAATTCTTTGGTTTCTCTATATAGTTTTATGTTTTCTTTATCTTGTGTTTTACCAGGTGTCTTCTAATATACGTAAGTTAATTTTCATTTGGTTAGCTTAGCACCCTGATTTATGTAAAGTGCATTTCATGTAGCTGAATACCAAACATATATTTTGTAATCAGCCCAAATATCATTATTTCACCAAAAAAAATCTAATTTTAAGGTTTATTGTCCTCATTCAATAATGTTCTCCACTGCCTTTTTACATATTTGAACACAATATGAATTACATTCAAGAAATATCATTATAACACTATTGCAAAACACTGGTCATAATGTGCATAATATTTAACAGTTTCAGGCAAACCACATTACAAAAAAGTTTCATGGACGTACTATGATCCACCACTTGGTACATGCTTTAGAACACTTAAATTCCTAAAGGAAATATGATCTGCTTGAGAAATGTTTCAAATGTCAGTTGTAAATGCAAGAACTGTTATTTTGGAAGCTACCTCCATATACTCACACAGTAAAGGAGACAACACAGTATTTTTAAGAAGTTGTATGATAGTTTATATAGCTTTTTAAGCAGGTCAATAGAGGAACTTATGAAAAATTTCTTTTATGTGCCTACAACCCCATATGTTTAGAAACATTGTTTGCATTGGTGAAGTTATGAAGTCATGTACTGAACAGAACAAATGGTTAAAACATTCTTAAAAATGGTGTGCTGCAAATGTCAGCTTAAGCTGCTCCCACTCACCAAAGAATGAGATTTCTTGATGGAAATGCCACTAGACACATGATTCTGGTGTTCCAAAGACACAATGGATATTTTCCAAGCACAAAGGAGAGATGTTTTTTAAAACAATGAGGCCAACCACTCCTCATGCTTATTATTTTCTTTAATCCATCTGGGACTGCATTTTAGGTTGTACTAGGTCTAAATTATCATTACTCCTCTGTTATCAGAAGATTAGAAATTTCCAGCCTTGTTGGTCATATAGATCTACTGTAACTTTCCCAAATGCCGACTGAATACTGCTGTCAGGGTCTCCAGCTTAGTGTAATCAGTACGTATTTGTTTCATCTGCAGTATTTCTTAGCTGAAGATGGATCGTTCTGCTCTCTCTCTCTCTCTCTCTCTCTCTCTCTCTCTCTCTCTCTCTCTCACACACACACACACCACCACCACCACCACCACCACCACCACCAAAACAACAACAACAACAAAATCAAAATCAAAAGCTATTCTGTGCATTCAGATAAAAGCAATTGTTAGACAAATGAAATACTTTTCCAGAATTTTATATACTCTCCTGATCAAAACTGTCTTAAATTGTGGAAAGTGCTTAAAATTTTTCACATTGTGAAACAACACACACAGTTTGACAACAACATTACTAACATTTCCTCTTTTTCAAACTCTGCTCCTTCTGCAATTTATTCAAGTGCTCCTATTAGCTCTGTGTTAATACTTACCTTTAACTATAGTAAGAACATTGTTATAAATATCTAAATATTTCAAAAATTTACAAAATGCTTTCTGCAAATGAGTCAAAAGACAAGCCTCAAATATGTTGATATTAGGACATGATACATTGTACTGTAGACACCATACAATAATTGGTGGCATATGAACACTTGCAACCTACATATCCAAATTTCACAATCTAACACACATTTCATCGCTTCATTCAGGGAAACCAAACTAACCTTTACATCTACATCTATACTCTGCAAGCCACCATCTATCTTGCAATGTCTGTCAATGGAGTTGGTGGATCATCTCCATGACACTTTCATGCTTACTAAATGAACCTGTAATGAAATGTACTGCTCTTTTGAGGACCTTCTATATTTCCTATATCTTTCCTATCTCATACAAATCCTACAATGACAAACAATATTCAAGTACTGGTTGAACAAGTGTTCTATAAGCTAATTCTTTTATTGATGGACTAAATTTCGTGAAGATTCCTCCATTGAATCCCATTTTGGCAGATGCTTTACTTGCATTTCATTTGATGTGGCTGTTTCATTTCAGATCACTCTGTATGCATTCACCTAGATATTTTATGGAAGTAACTGCGTCCACTGATTGTTCTGGAGTTTTGTAGTCATACAATAAAGGGCCTTCTATGTAATCGTAGTAAGTTACATTTGTTCATGTCGAGGGTCAATTGCTATTCCCTGCACCAAGCACTTGTCTTCTGAACACCTTTCTGCACTTCACTACAATTTTTGAGCTTTGAGACTTATCAGTACACAACAGCATCATCTGTGAAAAGCCTCCTGTAACTTAAAATGTTGAAAACTAATGGTCATATAATACTTTCCTTGGGCACACCCAAAGTTATCTTCACCCCTGAAGACTTCTCTGAGTTCAGAATATCATGTTGTGTTCTGTTTGCTGGAAACTCTTCAATCCTATCATGCAGTTGGTCTGAAATTCTGTGCACTCATATTTTGTTCATTAGGTGGCAGTACAAAACTGTATCAAATGCCTTCCTGAAGTCAAGGATCACGGCATCTACCAGTGCGCCTGTATCTACTGCTTTCTGGATCTCGTGGAAGAACAGAGTGAGCTCGGTTTCACATGATTTCTGCTTCTGAAATTAACTGTGGTTCCACTAGATGCAATTTTCAGCCACCAGAAATGTCGTAAGACATGTTCCACAAATCTACAACTGACCAATGTTGGGAATACAGGTCTGTAGTTTTGTGTCAGTCTGATGACCCATCTTGAAAACGGGAATGACCTGTGCTTTTTTCCAATCATCAGGAACACTGTGCTCCTTCAAAGATCTATGGTACACTGCTTTTCTACTGCTACCTTTATGTCTATTGAACTCACTGTCTTTTCTGGTATTTAATGACTTTGCTTCTATCATAACTCCACTGCTTTTAGTGCTGTGACATCACCATTTTCAGTCTATAATCTTAGCTCCTCTTTCCTTACTCATCATTTATTTATACCAATCTTCTGCCAATTTGTTTTTATTCCTTTTTTAAATGTATGTCTCCTCAAATATTTACTGTTTCTAACAGTTTAATGTTGTTCTACTACCTTTCCTCTTGTACGTTAGCTGACTGCTCCCCAAAATAAATTCGGTATCACTTTTTGAAGATAGAAAAATTAAATCCCGCTCCTCTTAAAGTTTATTTATTATTTCACTAGTTCCACTTCTTGGAGAAGTGATCTTTATTTCCACAAATTCACAATTTTATGAATATTTCTCGGCTCCTGTCAGTGCTAGTGCCATTTATTATAGTTTGACCAAGCTAAGTGTGTTCCTGGAAGAACAACAGTGTTTCTTGGAACTACCCCAGGTGCAGTCTGTCTAGGAAACATTTTGTTCCTTCCATTTTTGTATTTCTTGTCTAGAGTAGAGTATTGGAAAATACACTGTCTGGTCACATTAATGTGTCCACCTGTCAAAAATCTTTCGTAGCATAGACTGCTGGGAGATGTGCAGGAAGAGAGCGAGTCAGGTTCTGGAAGGTTCCGATAGGGATGTGGAACTACACTGACACCGGTATAATGGCCAGCTGCACTAAGTTTTTCAGTCCGGGATTGATGGTGCGTACAGCCCGATCTAGATAGTCCCACAAATTCTCTATTGCATTTAAATCTGGGGAGTTTGGTGGGCAGCAGAATGCTCTAAACTCATCCTGATGCTCTTAGATCAACACACACTGCGAGCTTTATGACATGTTCCACTGTCCTGCTGGTAGATGCCATGGTGCTAAGGAAAAACAAACTGCATGTAGAGATAGACATGGTCCTGAAAGGTAGATGCATACTAGTGTTGATCCAGTGTGCCTTCCAGAATGACAATACCACCCAGGGAACACCATGGAAATATTTCCCAGACCATAACACTGCAATTATTGTTGCAGGGTATTTGCTTTCATATGTTTCATGTTGTGCATACCAATAGAGCGTAAAACGTGATTCATCTGAAAAGACCACCTGCCAGCACTAAGTGGTGGTTCAATTGCAGTATTGACATGCAAATTCCAGTCTTCACTGTCAAGGAACAGCAGTCAGTATGGGTGGATGAACCGGTTGCCTGCTGCAGAGGCCCGTACACACCAACGGTCACTGAACAGTCATTGGCGAGATATTGCTGGTAGCCCCTTGATTTATCTGAGTGGTCAACAGTTGCATGTTTATTCACCTATACCCACCTCTGCAGTCATCTTTCACCCCTGTAATGTATGGCCCATGGTGCACCACAGTTGCCTCGGCACCGGTTTTGTATAGGACCATGCACAGCATACTGTAATCGCAGCAGCACGCGGACAGATTAAAAACTTCGCCATTTCAGACATGCTTCAGCCCTTGGCTGGAAAGTCAATTATCAAGCCCTTTTAGACGTTAGATAAATTTCTCCATGTCCGCTTTACAACAATGACTGCACTGTTTTCCATGTCACCCTGAAATGCTTTATATACCCTCCACTGCTAGTGCTGCCACCAGCCATCTGCAAGTGGTTATCATACGCTGACTCCGAACATAGGTGGTAGTCACATTAATGTGATGAGACTGTGCGTAACACACCATACTCAAGGTTTAATATTTCACTTGCTCTAAGTCTATGAAAAGCTCTGTCTGTTTTCCTCTTAAGCACAAAATGGCACGGTTCTGCCTCCCATCATTAGGCACAGCTTTAACTTGGTTGAGCTACAAGAAAGCAAGTAGACTTTATTTGCCATTACAAAAGCTAGGTTTCAAATGGATGTCCAGCACCATAGCACCCACAATAAATGAATCTTAACAAGACGACGCGATCGGCAAGAATTTTCTATAGAAACTGATGAGAAGAAAAATTTAATATATTCTTCACTTTGCAAGAAAGTATTAAAGTTGGGTGTTTTGCAAGAGATTGTGAACGGAATATGTGAATGATACAGGAATACAAATGGCAGTAGCTTACCGGTAACTGACTGACTGTTTGTGTACTTCAGCATCATAGTCCGCACGAGGAAGTCAGGGCAAACTACACTAGCCTTCACTAGACGAACAGTAACCATTCCAAACTGCTTTTCTTGTCCTTCTTCCTCTACCCAATAGTTCTCACATTTGTGCTGTAAATTAAAATCAAAATACACTTACAAACGAAGGTTTTTAGTACTGAAGCTAACAGTATTTCCCTGTAGCTATCAGCATGTTACAAAATATGAAAGTGCAAAAAATCCTAAATGAATTTTAAGACAATTCTGTTCAAGTCAAGGGCAAACAGGAACAAAAAATTTCAATATAGATCTAATATAACTTTGGTGCCTTTCAGTAACACTGGGAAGTGTTAGAACATAATTTTCTGCAAACAGGGAACTCTTACACAAAGGTTATCCAGAAACTACCAACACAAATCATGGAAAATAATATTAAAGTACTATATTTGTATATCAACTTGCTGTACTCATCATGTCATGTTGTGTTACATTTCCACATACACATCACTGATGTGTCCATACATTCTAGGAGCCAGGGTATGAAGATTGTTTTAATATTCTTCTCCTGCAAAACAATTCTGCTATCATTACATCTTGAACATCACTGCTGTCTGTGTTACACCTGACTAGGTATTTCTCCACCTTTGAAAACAAGTGAGGGTCACTTTACTCAAGTTCTGGACTGTATGACTGAATAACACAAACTTCCTATGCAAAGGACAGTATCAACAATTCCAGTGTGTCCGTGCGATGTACTTCCATTTACTGTCACATAGTAAATAACTTATTTGCAAATTAGTTTACTCAAATATAAGACAAGCATGAATAGAAGAGGACTATTTTTTCCTACGTGGCTCATTGAGAAAATTTTATTTTAACATATTCTGACTAGTAATGACAAACTGTTTTATTGAGGTAAAACATCTGCCTACATAAGTTAACATTACACCCATTCTAAACTTATGCCATTTATTGACTGTCTACATTTTGATAGCACAAGGAGAAATGAAATAATCACAATAAACATCCCCTCCCCCAACCACCAGTGGACTAGGCCTTATTGTGGTGGGGTGGCTCAGGACCCAGCGATCCAGATGACAAAGCAGGGAAGCTTACCCTGCTGCCTTGTAAGAGGAAAGGGGACGTGAACTTTTTACAATGTGGGATGCTCAATGGCAATGAAGGTGGTGATGAGGACCATCAATATGGCAGAACTGGTGGAAGAGACATCCTGCAATATCCACTTTACACCTGACTTAAAGCAAGCAGCAAAGTGGTCATTGTCTTATCAACACAGAAGCAGCTGGAATTATTCTGCTGGGACTAACACTCCACTGCTAAAAAACTGGACTTTGGTTCAAAACTTGAGATAATGAAGTAACAATGCATTGCAGGAAACCAACTTTCACCCCTCGGTGATAACCAGTTCACTGCTGTCAAGAACAGCACAACCAGACTATTGGCTTGTGCTGTGTCTGGACTAACACATAAACATTGGGGAGTCAGAGTCCTTTGTCAAATTTTGTCATAATACCATGACCTTCTTTGGCACACTAAACATAGATTGTTATGAACAGAAAACTTTCATTAAATAGAGCAAACCCTAAATGAACAAAAATATGACAGAAGACAACTACAAAATATTCCTCAACGTGAAGAAAGACATAGCCAAATTACTCAGAAAGATCACAAAGAAATATGAAAAGTATTGATGACTTGGAAATCTAGAAAGAGTTCAAAAGAAACAACACACAAAATTTCTGTAAGAATTTCAAAACAAAGTTCACAGGATGTCAACCATTAAATCTCTGCTTCAAGAAAGAAAATGGACCACTGGCTCTAAACAATCAAGAAAACTGCAAGGAACTAGCCAGATTTTTCAAAGAACTACTTAAATGCACAGAACAAATAAAAAGATTCTAACCACAAGAACTTGAGGACACCAATCCAGGTTCAGTCCATCGGATGAAGAAGAAATAGCCAGAGAGATCAAAAGACTCAAAGACAATAAAGTATCAGGGGAAAATCAAATCATAGTAGAAATTTTCATATCAGCAGGCTCAAATACTTTAAAAGAAACCACCAAAACCATGCACCACATTTGACAAACACAACAAATTCCAAAAGGCTGGAAACATGAGTTAACTCACTTTTCACACAAAAAGGAAAACAGAACAGATGTAAATAACTACAGGGGAATTTCACTAAAATCAGTTGCATACAAAATTCTATCTCAGTGTCTTCTCAATAGAGCACAGAAACAACTTTAACCAAAAACTAGATAATATCAGGCAAGATTCAGTACAAGCCATCTGTGTCCAGAGCAAATCTTGAACCTAATCTTTAGACGTCTGAGAATTTGCAACAAAAACTTACCCTGCACATATGTTAATTTCAAAAGCCTATGACACAGTTGACCACAAATAACTATTCCTAGCATTAAAGGTCTGGATCTAAAAGACTTGCAATCATAAAACAGACACTGATAAATACAAAGTCCAAGGTTAAATTTATGGGGGAACTGTCAGATCCTTTCAAAATCAAAATGGGAGTCAGACAAGGAGATGGAATGTCTACATAACTTTTCAGCTGTGACCTTGAGAAAGTGATATAAGAATCACTAAACAGAAATCAGTCCTCAAAATTGACCAACCAGTCACTTTTGGCAGAAACAAGTTATCTACAGATTTACATGCATTTATACACAATTTTGCTACAGAAGAATGCTGAAGATTAGATGGGTAGATCACATAACTAATGAGGAGGTATTGAATAGAATTGGGGAGAAGAGGAGATTGTGGCACAACTTGACCAGAAGAAGGGATCGGTTGGTAGCACATGTTCTGAAGCATCAAGGGATCACCAATTTAGTACTGGAGGGCAGCGTGGAGAGTAAAAATCATAGAGGGAGACCAAGAGATGAATACACTAAGCAGATTCAAAAGGATGTAGGCTGCAGTAGGTACTGGGAGATGAAGAAGCTTGCACAGGATAGAGTAGCATGGAGAGCTGCACCAAACCAGTCTCAGGACTGAAGACCACAACGACAATACACAATTTAGCAATATTAACTTGTGACATTTGATCAGCCCATACACAGACTGAACTCTTGAAAGAAACCAGAAAAAGTCTGTCCCCAGATATTTTTTGAAAAGACAGGGTACATCACCTGCAACACAGCAGCACAGCAATTCGTGAAGATAAAATATGGCAAAATTAAAAAAAATTCCACAAGTCAAATATCTTAGTGAAACCATTCAGGAAAATGGAATCAAAACAAAAGCAAACGAAATTAGATGCCAAGAGATAGAAACTGCTTATCGACTTACCCAAAATACGTACAACAACAAATGTATCGCAAAGTACACAAAATAGAGACATTAAAATTTGGCAATTAAACCAGAATGCCTCTATGGATCAGAAAAGATTATTTCAAACAGGGCAACAGACATTGTGAAAAAGAAATGCAAAATCTTAAGACAAATTCTAGGCTCAAAACTAATAGACCTGGCTTGCATGCCATAGTGCTTCATCTGGCTGCACATTTTCCCCACTGCCACGCCACTCTGTCTGAGCTTGAGGGGGGAGAAGAGGGGGAACCTGTGAATGCACTGTTGTTTAGATGGCAACACAGTCACACTGAATATGACTTCATTTCATATTTCTCAACAATATACATCAAAAGTGAAACAATGTTTCAGTATTATTTAATTATTTTTGGTGAGCTTAAGACAATACAATTTTTATCTGGTACAAACTATAAGTATACAGACAGGTGCGGACAATGTCACAGATTTTCACACTGAGGTTGTCTCATAATCATGACTTATTTAGTTTCATAGTTGAAAAATATGTCTTTCACACACATATGTTGATCAAAATATTGTAGCACTTTTGAACCTCATTATGGATGTGTGGAAACTTTATCTGGGAAAACAGTGTAGACATCCTGGGTAGTTTTAACATTAAAGGATTAGTCTTTTAAATGAGAATTACACTGCAAATCATTCCAGCCACACTTGCACAAGGGCACTTCCAACTGAAATGGCAAACAGTCTCCAAACCAGAAGTAAGATTGGCTGTGTCTTCATAACATTTAGAAAACTATCCTTGTAATTCTTTCAAGGCCACAAGGAATTTTTAAAACTTTGCATTTGCTTTAACACCAGTGAGAGTAGAGAAGTAGACTGTGTTTGTCAGAACTTGACCCAACAATAATGGGTTTATATTTATTTTATTTTTTTAAATGAAACCACATCAAATCATAAATAACTTGTTTCTCACCTTGCAATGGCCTACTGTGGGCAGTGTACAGTCAAGTACACTTAAAACACAAGGTCTCCTATACATTCCCAATGTTCTAATTTTGTTCCTACACAACTTTTTTCTTCCCAGATCAAACAATAGCAGTTTTTAAACTGAAAACTTGTTCCAAGCATGCCCACTGACTTAACCAATGTACTTTGCTGTAATTGCAACTGACAGTGGAATAATGCGTGCAACTTAAGAAATTTTTCTATTCATACCACCAAGTCCTTCATGTACTGTATGCCTGCAAATTTACCACAAAGTGGTTCTTGGTATACAGAACAATGAATCCTGCCTCTTCATCACTGTAATTTTTTGCTCTTTCGTTGTCAACTAAATCCTTAAATTCTTTCTGCACGGTATTGTAATATCATTTCATTGCAAATTTGCAGCACCCACTGATTATGCAACTGTGTAATAGATGTTGAGAATTCTCATCCTTCTCTTCTGTAATTCCCACTCATTTTTAAACAATTGTGATGATAGGTAGCTAGACTGCCTCTTTTTGTGCAAACAGCTACTGTTCTTGTGAACACTCTTCACACTATAAACAAATAGTGAAGGGTAAACAGTGCTGGCATCATGGTTCTGTCCAACTGAACAGAGTCATGCTGACCGAAAAGTGCCTCATGGCAATACTAAATGAAATGTCGTACTGCAGTAGGTGCTTCCAAGAGGGATTGAACAAAGCCGAGACAGGTCGAGCCTCAGCCGGCACATTGGGTTCGCGTGCAGTTTGGCAAGCCATGGCCAGCCCCATTGAAGATGAAGAATACTGCCTCAGAAGCAACCAGGAAATCAAACAATACGCAAATACCCATAGTGACATTAGAAGACATAGGTAAAGATTCTGTGGACACATTAAAAGAATGAACCTAGACATACTTACAAAACAAATACCAGACTTTTTACAAAACGAATGGTCAATTTTGTTAACAATAGGAGAAAAGTCCTAAACAGACACAATGAAATGGCTTAGTGAAATCTGAACTGTTCTGAAATTTGCAATAATTACTCCAGAAGATGTCCGAAACTATGAGATCTTCTTGTCCAATATTCACAAATGGAAAGCTGGCCAAGAGCAAAAACCAAAGAAGACTGGAATAATAAGGTCTGAAGAGAGAAAGGAAGCCCACAGGAAGAGGATGAAAGAAATACGGGGGCAAAGGAAGGCAAATTCCCAACTCAAAGTACTATATGTAGGTATAATGAGCTTATTTGCAAATAATAATAACAATAACAATACCAAAGAGAAATGGTTTACATTAATTGTATTGTTATCTTCACTTCCTTTTTTGTTTACTTAGCCAGTCTGTGATATTACAACAATAACAACATTAATAATAATAATAATAATAATAATAATAATAATGTGGTATCATTGTCTTGTTGCATCTCACCAATGACAGGCAAGAAAAGAGAATTTATTTCTATATATGAACAGCAATTTAATTTATAATTTCGGTCATCATAAATACTTGGTTGTTACTGTTGATTATATCACAATTTCCACAGTGGAGATTATGATGAGACCTAACAGTGGAGCTTAAATTTCTGTGGGTGAAGCAGAAATTAATAAAATTTATAATTTTGGTTGTCATAATCTTCTGAAAATTTTGCAATTGGTGAGGTGGTTGTTATGATGGGACCTAAGAAAACATCTGCCTTCTCTGAATACACAGCAGATTTTCCATCTATATCGATTTGAGAATGTGACAATATTCCTTAACCTGTTGCTTCCAAACATGCTGTGTGCCCATTGCTCTTCTGTTGACTGTGTAGAATTGGCATCTGACACAACCCTTTTCATTCCCATGATATGTCAAATGTCAAAGCTTTATCTGTACATAAGATGATCCTGTACTTTTTTAAAGACAAATTTGCGAAAAAACCTTGTCTTATAATCGGGTAAATACAGTAATTTTTTACTGTCACCTCTTGAACATTACTACTGACAGCTACATCTAGTCAGGTACCTCTTCAACTCTGAAAAAGAGTGAGAGTCACTTTATGTGAGATCTGGATTGTATGATTGGATTACACAAACTCCCTATCTATAGTGCTATATCACCAGTAGCAATGTTCTGCCAGTCACTGTCACACAGTACACTAATTATGATAGCATCCATCACTATTTGTTCCGATATGCCTTACACAGTTTTAGTAGCATTTTACAGACCAGAGTGGATACTGGCATCAGTAATATGTCCCTGAGAATCTGTGTTGAGGAGAAGTGCTCTGTAGTAATAAAAAAATTAAAAATGGTTGCCTTGCTATTGCCTGACTTTTGCTTCTTAAAGGGTTTGGCAAGCAATCCCAATTTCATTACCTGTCATAATAATGCAGAAAACGCTCTCGTTGTTAAATCACAGCACCAACTTAACTTCACACTCAGTATGATTTGGTACAAACAAGATTATTTTAAATTTAGTTTTTGAACATAATGGTGATGCAGTTGGTGAAACTGGCACACAGTAAAAATAACAGATGCATTTCATATTCTACTGTAGGGAAATGGGGAAGGGACGGATTTTTTCCACTGCTGACTAGTATCTATTCTTTCTAGGTAATCCTAATCAAAACAAATTTTCTTCAAGTAAGCAAGCAATTCCATCAGCCAATACCTTTCCAGCCTCCTCCTCATTACAGGCCATGACAATGACTTGAACTTTACATTCCACCACCATACGCCAAAAATCGTTAACTGTATGAGGTAGTGGACCCTGACTGGCAATGTAAGCCAGTGAGCCACTAGCACCCTTAATGAAATTTGCATTGATGTAGTCACTTCCAGGCACGCCAGCGTAACCATCGAGAACAACTCGGCTTATATCAACTGAAACAGAAAGAAATTAATGGTTTTTCCCTTATCTATAATATTATAAGCATTGTACACAAGAGCCTATAAGGGTATTATTTTTGTCACGCTTCTCATTTATTAAAATATGAGCCAGCATTTACAAGCTTCCTCATCAGAAAACGATTTTGCAATGAGAAACATATTATTATCATGGAAAGGAAATAATACACAAAGATAATCAGTCAGTATTCATCTAAAACATGTGAAATAGCTGAACAGAGTGAAATACAGTCAGCACCAAATCAAGTTCACAGAGTGTTGCATCTCTGAAGCCAGGTATTTTTGCATGAAACTTTGTTGTGGTCCCTGTTTACATCTGTATTGTGTATATCTCATCTCAGACAGTGCAGTGAAATGGTGTCCAAATTAGAGTGGCAAAGCCCTTGTATGCACTCTTAATGAACGCAACAGTTGTCAACATCACTAATAGAAACATTTAATGGCACATCTAAGAAAATTGAAGCTACAATGGAAACCAACGTTGAAGTGCAAAATTAAATATGATAGATTATAGTAGTTGAGCACTACATGATATAATAAAGGCAACAATTTGCAGCAGGGATGCAGTAAACAAAAGATTGTTTTCTCTCTTTCTCTCTCTCTCTCTCTCCCCCCCCCCCCCCCTTCCTTTATAAATTTTTAACAATATGAGGATGTATGTAATGGTTTCCATTCAGCTGAAAAGCTATTAGTATTGCTAATAACGGTTAATGAAAGACCTTTCTCCAGGTTTTTAACTATTTCATGTAATTTTTCACAATGAATAAATCTGTTCCAGTTGTATTTGACCAATCTTTTATTTGTATAAAATCGTACACATGACCTGGGTTTGGATATAAATCCCTTCTTCAGGCACTATAAAAAACAAGGGAAACTAAGAAGTTCACAAACTGGACTCTACAGCTTTTATGCCTTCATTTTAATTTCTTAAGCCCATGTCTAGTAACTTGCAGTTGGTTCATAAGTTGCATTAGGCTAGCAATGTGTGCTTATTTGCTTTTACATTCACGTTTTTTTCAGTTTGGCCCCATTTACCGGGTGTGGTACTAATTGACTCAGAGAACCTTTTCATGTCCCACCCGCGTGGGATCTCGCAGGCTACATGATAAATTTGCTGGATTTTTTACATGACTGGTACAACTTTCTCATACACAATTAAGATATTACTTGACGTTCAAATTTATATGGGCTCTTCAAATGTTAATTAATTTGATGAAGAATCCCTCTTCGTTACTTGTAGTGTCTGAAGATGGGATTTACATCCTGAAACCCAGGTCATGTGTAAGATTTCATCCAAATAAAGGATTTGTCATGTACAACTGGAGTGGATTTATTCATCACGAAAAATTTTAGCAACAGTTGTAGATGTCCCGTAAAGAGTATATTATTTCATATAAATTAAGTAGAAAATATAAAAACAAGACAGGTAAGGAGTCACAACACATTGCTGCAGGAGGTCTTGTAACTTGTGAATATTTTTCCTCATACACGACTCACCATTTAACTAGAATAATAAATAAAACCAAAGTTACTTATTGAAGACAAGAATTGCATCAATGTTATCATGTAAAACTCACCCTGTACATGTACAGACATGATATAAAATTTTGTTTAAATGAATACTATGTACTCTTTTCAGTCATAAATGATATATTTTTATCAATGCATCAGTTCAGCTCTTGTGCATTGCTTCCCCTCAGATTCCTTGTTTTATGCATTTTTTATTGCCTATAAATAATCTGATAAAGTGTGTGACAGATTTTTTTTTCTTTTTCTTTGAGAAGAAACCCAAGTTCACAGTACGTGTGTGTCACCTCTCACATGTAAAACTGGCTTAGTGTAGCCCGCAAAAGGAGTCTGCAACCAGTAACTTTCAAGTTTCAAATGTCATGAACAATGGTCATTAGCAAATATTTGTAGTCAACTATAATCATCTGAACAGCTACACATAACATTTTCCTATTCACTGTAAGTATTCAGTGCCATTATTTAATTTCAAATAATATATTTCGACACGAAAACAACAACAATATAGTAATCAATTTCACAAGCATACACCAACACTGGCGAGGGTGACAAATATCTTTTGTTAATGGATAGTATTAATAAAGTTGAGGCATGCCTTACAAGGCAATGTTCACTGGAAAACAGATTCTCTGTTTGGCAGAGCCAAAACATTTCTTTGGTATCAATAACAACTTCCCCTCTTTGGTGTGCTCTGTCTTTGGACAGTAGGTACGTGACTTGGGCCATTGCTTTTACCTGCATGCTCAAGTGGCGAAGTGAACAATCCAACATTTCACCCTGGAGGGATTCGAAGAGAGCCAGTAGTTTATGCCCTACAATGATGATGAAATGCCCTTTGTGGAACTTTAAAAATGCCACAGTGAAATTTTAAACAAAACACAACTATGAGAACAGAAAAGCAAGAAAGCAATTGCTATGGCTAAAATACGAGAGTCACTGCGTACTGAATTTGGCATATAATTAAGAAGATTTTAACCAGAGTACAGAAACAAGCAGCTGTGAAATGAACAGGCAACAAACCAATACATCTAAAAGAATAAGAGGAAGTATTCCTCGGTCTGTTGCATGCAGAAAACAATCCAATTCTGGCTAGTGTATCAGGTAACAAAGTATTGAACGATCAATTTTATTTTTTCCATAAAGTGTTCAGCTGACAAGAACATAACTATATAAACCCTGGCTTTTTCAGTGGCTGTGAAGATATCATTAATGAGGCAGGACCATCATCTGCAAATGTAGTTCTCAGTAACACAGAGCTAAAGTTAACCTTCAAAGAATGACTGAAGAGCAGAGGTCAGTGATGTTCAGATAGCTTAATGTCTTGGTGGTGCACGAGGAGAACGACAGAAAACCACAGTTGCAAAGGAAAACCTGACACTGAAGAAAGAACAAAGACTTACACAGACCAAAGATGATTGCCCCTGTAATTGTTTCTGTAACAAAAAATAACTGATTAAAGTATTATCGGCAACAAATGATTTGTTCCTCAGCGATGAGCATGCATTCTATGAGACTGGGCAGTGCAAAATCATATGGAGGTCTGCAGTTGTAGTCCGGCTAAGCGGAGTTCTTTAAAAATTTTAGTTCCACAACTGTAAAGTATTTTATAACACTTTCTTCTTTGTGAAGGAAACACCATCACAAAGTTTGCCATAATGTACAGCTCCACACCATCCTGCACTGAGACACTTACTGAAGTGGCTAAAGGAACTGTGAGCCACATCTCATTCTGTGATTCCCATTTGGCTTTATTAATTCCAAACATGGGTCATGGCTCAACTGGTGGAGGGGGTGACTCACCACTGTGTCTGTGCCTTATATAACGCTGACACCTACATGTTTAATGGTATGCAACTAAGCAGTGACTCAGAAAATGCAAGTTTCAACCAGTGACTCACTTTTATTGAGACAATCCCAAATACTTAAGCTCATGAAGGGCAAAACTGTACTATTTAGAGTACTCACAGGGCAGTATATCCTTATAACGGTTCTTCTTGCGGTTTACTTCTTTTTGACCTTCTGAACAACAGTACTGTTCTGATGTTTTCAGAACCTCACTGAAGAGCTTCAGTTCCTGTAACAAATTTTTGGATTAGCTTTATAGTTTGGAAGAGAGAAAAAAAATGGTGTTTAGGTTAAGTTAATTCATACAGAAACAAGAACTCATTTCCACAAATTTAGCAAACACAATGGTAACAGTAGTCACTAATCTACCAAAATTTTAGAACGCACTTAAATTCTTAAAGTTAATGGGAAAGGGACAATGGCAAGAATGCACGTGAGACTGGATAATTACTTGCACAGATTATCTTTGTCCAATAGCCCATCACGATAAGTTGGCTTTTTCAGTTGTAATCGTACCAAAAAATTTAAATGTAGCTCCTTTGTGAATTATTGCATATGAAGAATAATCTTTTTTTTTACATAAGATTATGTATATTTTTACACTTTGAAATCTACAATATTTCAAAGGAAAATTTTACGCAGTGTACGAGTTTCTTAATTACCTTCAGGTAAAGTAAAGTGTTAACAGCTGTCTCTAACCTATCAATATTCATGAGGCTAGTAGCTGTAACCAGGAAACAGATGGTTTCCTCGACTATAGTGTATATGAGAGGATGCAGCTGAGGATCAAACACTATATATCCTTTCTTCTGGAAGTGCTTGTTCTGCAAGGTCTGCAGAAGAGGTCCTGTGAAGTTTGCAAGGTAGGAGACGAGGTACTGGCGGAATTAGAGCTGTGGGGATGGGTTGTGTTTGGGTAACTCAGATGGCAGAGCACTTGCCTGTGAAAGGCATAGGTCCCGAGTTAAAGTCTCGATCTGGCACACAATTTTAATCTGCCAGGAAGTTTCACGAAAACTGACAGCGGCCGGGAGAGTAGTGTGCCGACCACACGCCCCTCCATACTCACATCAGTTGATGCCTAAGGGCTGAGGACGACACAGCGGCCGCTGTCAGTACCGTTAGGCCTTCAAGGCCTGTGCAGATGGTGTTTTAAATTATTTCTGTACATTATTGTTTTTCTGGTATTAAAACTCATGTTAAGATTTCCTACTCTTTGGAGTACGGATTCACTTTCCAGCTTTTCGAAAGAAAACAGCATCCTTGATATATTTACACTCACATTCTGGAAGCCACTGAACAGTGGATCGCGGAGGCTACTTTGTGCTACTGCTGGTTGTGCTCTTCAGTATTTCACTTGCAAATGGAGCAAGGGGAAAAATGACAGTTTTTATGACACTGTATGACCCCTAATCTTCCTTATTTTGTTCTTTTAGTCCTTATACAAGATGAACATACCTGCATCTTTCTTTCCATTTGCTTGGGACTACTGACAATATGCAAAACTCACAATAAATGCAAACTATGGAAGGGTCCAATGCCAAAAGTACTCTCTGTAACATCAAAATAGTATTTTGTAAGGACTTGGCATGTTATTCATTTTCAACTGGTTAAGCTCATTTTCAACATCAGGGATGTTAGACCATCCATTTGAGCGTCTGTGTGGCAGACAGAGAATGGTAATTCTGTATATTCTTCCTATGTGAATTATTTATTAGGTGCAAAATTTAATACTTTAGCTTTCCTTTTACTGATTATTATTTCCACTCCAGACTTGTCAATGAGTGACTGAAAAGGAAATTTCGATTCACTTAGTGGTTTTACATAGAACCAGAATTTGTTAGGGTTCTTGGAATGATCATTCACTATTGTATGATGGAGTTGTTATACAGGTAGCTCTCCTCATAAACATACCGATATCAACTACTTTTGCCTGTCAGCATTTCTGCATTCTTTTTGAACTCAGAATGGTATAATTTCTGTTTCCTTGGCACTTGCCAAATGTTGTTATTAAACCAGCATGTGCCTTTGCCATCATTAACCTTATGCAGCACATACTCATTGAATGTGTGCTGCACAAGTTTAAACTTTGCTCACAATTCCTCTACTTTCATCACATTCAAATTAAATTATATCCATCAATTCTGTAAGAAGGATGCTAATGTCTATGAATCTGCTCTCTGACATACAACAAACCTCCTTGCCTTCTAGATGCCAACAGTTCTGAATATGAGCAGTTAATAAAGCTGTGTGCAGATAAAAGGAAAATATACCAAGGTACAGTAAAAGCCCATTAACCCAGCATCACACAGTCCAGCATGTTCAATAATCCAGCATTGCTCACACATACTGACTATTTTGGATGTGTTTGGCAGAATTTAGTTACATTCGGCAATGGTAAAGAATTTCAAGTTGTGTAGTGCCAACAATTGTTTCAGCCATCTGTCAGGCAGCTTTTGTCTTGCACCAATTGTCTATAGTGACTAAAAAGCATTAATATAAATAAAAAGTAGTGTTTTAAAGCGTAACCATGATTAGTGCTGTTCTGTATCACAATTACAGTAATGCTGTGTATTGATGTGGGAATGTTTTCTCAACCAAACACCTCTCAAAACAAAGTGGAAGTAAAACACAAATATCTTACGTTCACATTACAACCAAAGTTTGACATCTATATATATATATATATATAGATTGTTGAAGAACCAACTTTATATTCTTCCATAATCCTATTTCTATTCCCATCTTTCTTAATCTGATTAATGATAAACTTTTGTTGTATTGTAAGTGTAAGATATTTAGTTTCTCTTGCACTATATATAAAAGTCAACTTCAAAGGCTTGCCTCACAGACAGTGGCAGTAAAAGACAATGAATCAAAAAAGCTTTGAAAAAGCCCAAACTACATCAGTTTGATGGAATTTTGTCCAAGTGGTTCTGTGCCAAAAGGTCTGAAGCAAAGTCTGTACCTGGACTGATGATTATGGACAAAGGTAAACAGTTGCATGATGATTTGCATGATGTTATGATTAAGCAATGAAGGTGGGTGGGGCATGGAAGGGTTATGGGGAGAAGGGAGGGAGGGAGGGAGGGAGGGAGGGAGGGAGGGGGAGGGAGGGAGGGGGAGGGAGAGTGAGAGTGAGAGTGTGTGTGTGTGTGTGTGTGTGTGTGTGTGTGTGTGTGTGTGTGTCGGGGGGTTAGGGGCATTCAACAGAAACTGCTGTGTCATCCGAACCAGTCACAGCCAGGGCAAAAGCACCAGAGGTGAAAAGATGCGAGCTGGTACCAGTGTCATAGAGGCTCGCCATTTGCGGGAGTTCCACCAGTGCCATGGGTGACGCTGAGGATGAAGATATCAACTTCACCTTAGCCAATTGCCCTGGCCAAGTACAATCTGCCAATGACCAGACAACAACACAGAGAAGCCTACTTGGAAGGCAGAAGAGCAGCTCTCACCCACTTGGTTAATCATTGTCCAGGGTGTCATCTAGTGAACTCTTAGAAGTGAGCAGATAGTTGTTGCAAATTGCATTTGCTATATACTGTGGCCCCCCATGAGCCATGGACCTTGCCGTTGGTGGGGAGGCTTGCGTGCCTCAGCGATACAGATAGCCGTACCATAGGTACAACCACAACGGAGGGGTATCTGTTGAGAGGCCAGGCAAACGTGTGGTTCCTGAAGAGGGGCAGCAGCCTTTTCAGTAGTTGCAAGGACAACAGTCTGGATGACTGACTGATCTGGCCTTGTAACAATAACCAAAATGGCCTTGCTGTGCTGGTACTGCAAACGGCTGAAAGCAAGGGGAAACTACGGCCGTAATATTTCCCGAGGGCATGCAGCTTTACTGTATGATTAAATGATGATGGTGTCCTCTTGGGTAAAATATTCCGGAGGTAAAATAGTCCCCCATTCGGATCTCCGGGCGGGGACTACTCAAGAGGATGTCGTTATCAGGAGAAAGAAAACTGGCGTTCTACGGATCGGAGTGTGGAATGTCAGATCCCTTAATCGGGCAGGTAGGTTAGAAAATTTAAAAAGGGAAATGGATAGGTTAAAGTTAGATATAGTGGGAATTAGTGAAGTTCGGTGGCAGGAGTAACAAGACTTTTGGTCAGGTGACTACAGGGTTATAAACACAAAATCAAATAGGGGTAATGCAGGAGTAGGCTTAATAATGAATAGGAAAATAGGAATGCTGGTAAGCTACTACAAACAGCATAGTGAACGCATTATTGTGGCCAAGATAGATACGAAGCCCACACCTACTACAGTAGTACAAGTTTATATGCCAACTAGCTATGCAGATGACGAAGAAATTGAAGAAATGTATGATGAAATAAAAGAAATTATTCAGATAGTGAAGGGAGACGAAAATTTAATAGTCATGGGTGACTGGAATTCGAGTGTAGGAAAATGGAGAGAAGGAAACGTAATAGGTGAATATGGATTGGGGCTAAGAAATGAAAGAGGAAGCCGCCTGGTAGAATTTTGCACAGAGCATAACTTAATCATAGCTAACACTTGGTTTAATAATCATGAAAGAAGGTTGTATACATGGAAGAACCCTGGAGATACTAAAAGGTATCAGATAGATTATATAATGGTAAGACAGAGATTTAGGAACCAGGTTTTAAATTGTAAGACTTTTCCTGGGGCAGATGTGGACTCTGACCACAATCTATTGGTTATGACCTGTAGATTAAAACTGAAGAAACTGCAAAAAGGTGGGAATTTAAGGAGATGGGACCTGGATAAACTGAAAGAACCAGAGGTTGTACAGAGTTTCAGGGAGAGCATAAGGGAACAATTGACAGCAATGGGGGAAAGAAATACAGTAGAAGAAGAATGGGTAGCTTTGAGGGATGAAGTAGTGAAGGCAGCAGAGGATCAAGTAGGTAAAAAGACGAGGGCTAGTAGAAATCCTTGGGTAACAGAGGAAATATTGAATTTAATTGATGAAAAGAGAAAATATAAAAATGCAGTAAATGAAGCAGGCAAAAAGGAATACGAACGTCTCAAAAATGAGATTGACAGGAAGTGCAAAATGGCTAAGCAGGGATGACTAGAGGACAAATGTAAGGATGTAGAGGCTTATCTCACTAGGGGTAAGATAGATACTGCCTACAGGAAAATTAAAGAGACCTTTGGAGATAAGAGAACCACTTGTATGAACATCAAAAGCTCAGATGGAAACCCAGTTCTAAGCAAAGAAGGGAATGCAGAAAGGTGGAAGGAGTATATAGAGGGTCTATACAAGGGCGATGTACTTGAGGACAATCTTATGGAAATGGAAGAGGATGTAGATGAAGATGAAATGGGAGATACGATACTGCGTGAAGAGTTTGACAGAGCACTGAAGGACCTGAGTCGAAACAAGGCCCCCGGAGTAGACAACATTCCATTGGAACTACTGACGGCCTTGGGAGAGCCAGTCCTGACAAAACTCTACCATCTGGTGAGCAAGATGTATGAAACAGGCGAAATACCCTCAGACTTCAAGAAGAATATAATAATTCCAATCCCAAAGAAAGCAGGTGTTGACAGATGTGAAAATTACCGAACAATCAGTTTAATACGCCACAGCTGCAAAATACTAACACTAATTCTTTACAGACGAATGGAAAAACTAGTAGAAGCCGACCTCGAGGAAGATCAGTTTGGATTCTGTAGAAATACTGGAACACGTGAGGCAATACTGACCTTACGACTTATCTTAGAAGAAAGATTAAGGAAAGGCAAACCTCCGTTTCTAGCATTTGTAGACTTAGAGAAAGCTTTTGACAATGTTGACTGGAATACTCTCTTTCAAATTCTAAAGGTGGCAGGGGAAAAATACAGGGAGTGAAAGGCTATTTACAATTTGTACAGAAACCAGATGGCAGTTATAAGAGTCGAGGGGCATGAAAGGGAAGCAGTGGTTGGGAAGGGAGTAAGACAGGGTTGTAGCCTCTCCCCGATGTTATTCAATCTCTATATTGAGCAAGCAGTAAAGGAAACAAAAGAAAAATTTGGAGTAGGTATTAAAATCCATGGAGAAGAAATAAAAACTCTGAGGTTCGCCGAAGACATTGTAATTCTGTCAGAGACAGCAAAGGACTTGGAAGAGCAGATGAATGGAATGGACAGTGTCTTGAAAGGAGGATATAAGATGAACATCAACAAAAGCAAAACGAGGATAATGGAATGTAGTCTAATTAAGTCGGGTGATGCTGAGGGAATTAGATTAGAAAATGAGACACTTAAAGTAGTAAAGGAGTTTTGCTATTTGGGGAGCAAAATAACTGATGATGGTCGAAGTAGAGAGGATATGAAATGTAGACTGGCAATGGCAAGGAAAGCGTTTCTGAAGAAGAGAAATTTGTTAACATCGAGTGTAGATTTAAGTGTCAGGAAGTCATTTCTGAAAGTATTTGGACAAGAAGAGAATAGAAGCTTTCGAAATGTGGTGCTACAGAAGAATGCTGAAGATTAGATGGGTAGATCACATAACTAATGAGGAAGTATTGAATAGGATTGGGGAGAAGAGAAGTTTGTGGCACAACTTGACCAGAAGAAGGGATCGGTTGGTAGCACATGTTCTGAGGCATCAAGGGATCACCAATTTAGTATTGGAGGGCAGCGTGGAGGGTAAAAATTGTACAGGGAGACCAAGAGATGAATACACTAAGCAGATTCAGAAGGATGTAGGTTGCGGTAGGTACTGGGAAATGAAGAAGCTTGCACAGGATAGAGTAGCATGGAGAGCTGCATCAAACCAGTCTCAGGACTGAAGACCACAATAACAACAACAACAACAACAACATATACTGTGCAGTTGACCAATGATTATTTGTATTTAGCCATTTAGGGCCTTTTTGTGTTATATTAATGCAGTGTTGCAGACTTAATTATTCAACAAATCACAAAGATAAGTAAACCTTTCAACTCATTTGTGTGACTTCGTTACTAATTTCATAAGAGTGTTGTAGAACCTTCATTCACCCATCCTGTTAACTGACCCTGGGGCGTAGTTGTGTAACAGTGGCAGGGAGAAATTGTTTTAACTGCACCAGAAGTCATTTCACAAACTCAGCCTACCGTAACAACAGGGCAACTCGGCCTCCACAGCAGTAGTGACAAAGCTTTTCAAAACTGACGATGAGGATTTACAAAAGAAATGAATAGGGTGAGAAGCAAGAAAATGCAAGAAAATTGATAAAGATCAATCTGAGATAAAATCATATTCACACACACTCATGATCACCTGCACAATCACAGCAGCTCACATTATGGAAGACAGCATTAAAATTTTTCAGGTGTTCTACAACTGTTAAGTAAAACTGAAGAGGACAAGAGGAAAACTACAATAAATTAATAGCAATATGTGGCTGGCTAACCACTTGCAAAAAACATGGATGAGCCAGCTACCCTGATAACACATTACAAACATAGCTCTAAAATTTTAGGCAACAAGTTGGACAATTTACAGAAGTTTAAAAGTTGTACTATTTGATTGTCACCCAAAATAGACAGTAAATCTGTCAGCAAGTGACCTGCCGCCCCTTGACCCCAGAATAAAACACAGTCTAGTAAAATGTGGAGCACTGTGATCTGTACACCACAAGCACCACATGTTGGAGGGTCGTCTCGTTGGAGCAAGAAGCCACACATCATAGGGCTGTGGCTTATGCGAAGACTAGTAAGGAGGACCACATCCTGACTACGCGGCTGGAAGGCGGTAGACCACGACCAAGTTGTGGATTTTCAGAGACACAGCTACTCACGTACAGCTACTCTTCTTCCCATTGACGTGACTCTGTACCTCAACAGCAAGGTGACAGCATGCAAGTGGATGGCACACTGAACTAACTGAGGATTGTGACATACCTCCTTGGCTGCTACATCTGCTCTTTCATTCCCCGCAGTTCCCCTTGTGCCCAGCACCCAGCAGTTTTCGTAGTTGGAGATGGGTGTCTAGGTTGTCATAAAATAATGGGTTCAAAACAAACAAAGGAGTGCAGCCTCTCCTGTATTGCACTAAATCTAACATTACTCTTGGTATCCGCAGTAACCAAGCTGGCAGGCAGTTAAAACCCTGGAGTTGGGGTTGTACATGCTCCACATCATGTGGCTTCAGCAATCACTGCACACAGATCCCAAACGGCCTTGCTGCTTGAGAACCTCTTAAATAATAGAACCCAGAATGTTATCCTTGACAGCGAGTGTTCATCAGAGACAAGGATATCGTCAGGAGTGCCCCAAGGAAGTGTGATAGGACCACTGTCATTCTCTATATACATAAATGATTTGTTTTGTTTTAGGGCACAAAAACAACTAGGGTAACATGCGTCCACATCAAATTATAGAAAACAAAGACAAAGAGAGAAGTTAAAAATGACTACTCTTCAATCCCAATCAATGGAAGAGAACACAGCGAAAAACAGGGACGTGGAGAAAGGTATAAAAAAATATGCCATAGAGAAACGGAGATTCAGAACTAAAAATTAAATGGCCTTCACCTTTTTGATACGATGGATAAAAAGAAAAACGCGGCTGACAGCCAATACATTGTTTGCTAATACGGCCGATAACTCAGATGACAAACACAAATGGGAACATAAGCAGTTAAAGAAAGAGCATTCCGTCAGGAAATGGCAGACAGTGAAAAGCTGGTAACAGTAAGCACAAAGTGGTGGGGGAGCACCACTTAACAGATGGCGATGGCTGAGGAGACAGTGCCCAATATGCAACCAAGTTAAAATGAGTCAGAGATGCCTGGCAGGAGACAGGCCATTATAGGGTTAATGGCGATAGCAAAGAAGATGACTCTCAGGATGGAACCCTGAGGCAGACCGTTTTCCTGTATAAAGGTGCCTGACAAGGCAGAACCCACACGTACCTTGAAAACTTAGTCTTTTAAAAATTCCTCAAGGAAATGGGGCAGGCGGCCACGGAAGCCCCATGCGTAGAGAGTACGGAGGATGCTAGTCCTCCAGCAGGTGTCATAGGCCTTCTCCAAATCAAAAACCACAGCCACAGCCTGGGATTTCCATAGAAAACCATTCATGACATGTGTGGACAAAGTGATGAGATGGTCAACTGCAGAACGCCACACTCACAATCCACACTGTGCAGTGGTTAGTAAATTGCAAGACTGGAGCCACCATAACAGCCGGGTATGAATAATACGTTCCAACACCTTGCAAACACAGCTCGTGAGAGAATTGGGGCGGTAGCTAGAAGGAAGGTATTTGTTCTTACCGGGCTTAGGTATGTGTACGAGAGTGGCTTCATGCTGGTGTCTGGGAAACGTTCCCTCTGCTCAGATGCGGTTGTACATATTAAGCAGAAAGTGCTTGCCCACAAGAGAAAGGTGCTGCAACATCTGAATGTGGAGAGCGTCTGGCCCTGGGGAGGAGGTCAGGAGGAACTGAGAGCTTGATCTACCTCCCTCATAGTAAAGGCGACATTGGACATTGTAGCACTCACAATTCTGAGAAGAGAAGGGTATCGCCTGAGCCTCCTCTGCTCGTTTCTGATGGAGGAAGGCGGGTTGACAGTGGGAAGAGCTCGAGATTTTCGCAAAACAGCTGCCCAAGGTGTTGGAGACAGCAATAGGGTCCACGGTGACATCGTCTGCTACTGTCAGGACGGAAATTGAGGAATGGATCTTAGACCCAGAGAGCCATCAGAGGTTGGCCCACACAAGAGCAATGTGTGGAACTGTTAAAAGAACTAGTGAATGAAATCCAGCTAGCTGTTTTGCTATCCAGAAGAACGCAGCAACACTGTGCATGCATCTGTTAATAATGAATGCAGTTTGCCATTGTAGGACAATGTTTAAAAATGCGGATAGCATTGCGTCGCAACATGCCTCAGTTCACCAAGGGACCAGGACACAGTGTGGTAGAGAGGAATGGAACATTCTGTGGCAGTAAGGATAACCTTTGTAAGATATTCCACCTAGTCATCACAACTGGGGAAATGTTGTTCTTCAAAGGTTGCCAGGGAGGCATGAAGCCTCCAGTCGGCCTTAGTAAGCTGCCACCTGGGTGGGCACGGAAGTGGGATAGTAATCAGCAAATGGATGGCACATGGGAAATGTCGCTTGTTTATGTGTCAGAGAGAGCGGACCACTCGAGACAATGGGCAAGCTGGTCAGTGCAGAAGGATAGGTCCAAATGGGAATAGGTATATGTGGAGTCTGAAAGGAACCTAGGTGCTCCTGTGTTAAAGCAGAAGAGGTTAAGTTGATTAAGAATATCAGTAAAGAGGACACCTCTCGAAGAGGTTCTGGGAGAACCCCAATGGGTATGGTGGGCATTAAAATCACCGAGCAGCAGAAAGGAGCGAGGTAGCTGCCCAATAAGCAGGAGGAAGTCTGCCCTGGTGACATTGTAAGACGGAGGGGTGTAAATGGTACAAAGGGAAAAGGTCAAGTGAGGAAGGAAAAGGTGAACTGCAACAGTTTGAAGACAGGTAGTCAGGGAGATGGGCTGACAATGAATGCCATCCTGTATGAGCAGCATGACTTCCCCATTGGATGGAATGCTAACCTCGGGGGAATGTCAACATGGACCAGGAAGAAATGCGAGAGCTCAAAGCAGTCGTGAGGATGCAATTTTGTTTCCTGAAGGCAGAGAAAAAGTGGACGCTGCGATTCTAAGAGCAGCCATGAATCCTCTTTGTCGGATCGAAGGCCACGACCATTCCATTGGAGGACAGTCATGATGAAGAAAAAATGAAGGGACACCACATCGGCAGCTGCCGAGTGCCAGCCTTCAAAGACTCGCTGCTACAGGGTACAGAGGCAGGAGGATCCTGCTCCATAAGGTCTACAGAAGCATCGCCATTCTTCTGCTGTAGGCCTGCAGAGTCCAGGACAGAAAAACGGTTCGCGGTGCACACCGGCGACACAGAGGTTGGCTGGGCGACGGCATAACATGGCGGCACCATCGAAGATCTTTGAACTGGCGAAGGAGAAGACCGTTTGCCTTTGTTTGGCATCTTCAAATCTTTCCAGCTGGTAGAGGAAGACTCAGGTGTTGGTTGGCTGGAGGGACGTATGAAGTCTTCAAGGGAGTATTCCTCCTGCCCTTTCCAGCCTGCCAGATGTGTAGCTGGTGACTCTGCCCCATGGGGTGAGAGTTTGGTGGCTTGCAGCACAGCTGAAGGAGACGGGGAGGCTATCCATGATAATGGGCAATTTCACTATTAGAATATATGGTCTGGCTGTGATAACTTCATAACCTTCTTTGATCTTTGACAGAAGATCCACTTGATCAAAAGTGAGAAAGAGTGTGTGTGGGCACTAAGGAGGCACCTACTTTTTTTCATCATCCACTGGACGGCAATGACACCTTGATCAGAGAGGTACATTTGGATTTTTGCCTCAGTTAGACCATTGAGCAGTCTAGTTTAATTAACACCATGGGAAGAACTCAGTATTCAATGAGCCTAGACACAAACAGGATAGGCATGGAGAAGCGAAGCTGCAAGCAGTTGTGCTTGAGAATCAGAAGCAGTCTCCAAAAGCAAACTGCCATTGCGTAAACAAGAGCAGGATTTCACAGACCAGCAATTGCATCAACACCTTTCTGAATAATAAACAGATTTACGGCTGTGACGGACTGACCGCCTTCAGTACGTGAAACCACGAGAAACCTCGGTGCAGCTGGGAGGGTCTTTGAATCGTTAGCCTCATTCCATTTACGTTTCATAGCTGCTGACTGAGAAGATGATTGGCTCATTGCAAGAAAATCTCCCATGATTGCCAGTGGCTCTGATGGTGAGCTCCTTCCAATTGGGGACCCCCTACAGAAGAGGGTGAACCTGACTTAGGTGATTGTCCACACCTCAGACCACACCTCCCGAACACCTAACAGAGGGACCAATCGGCAATTTGGGAAGGCAGCAGCTCAGGCAATCACCCCTCCCTGGGCCTGGTTTGTACCAGGGGGGATGTGCAAACCCTACGTGTCAACTTGGGGCTGGGAATTACACATTACCCAGTCACTTGTTCCATGTCAGATGCATGGACCAGCCTTCAGGAATGCCCAGGGAGGAAGAAAAAGAGGAAACTCAAATGCCGAAGCGGAAGAAAGATACAAAAAGGTGAAATAAGGAAGAAAAAAGGAACAGTGGAGAGTATTCCGATACTGACTACCGAAAATGCAGAATACATTTCCAAAACCAGCCCAGACATGTTCACCAAGGCATGGGGGAAAAAAAAAAACAGCAAGAGCATAGACATTCAGCGTGGAAGGGAAAAGATGCTGCAAAGGCTGGGGCCTCGTGGTAGCCAACCACGAACCCACCAAAGAGCAGCATGCCCCCTGGGGGGACGTAAATGACTTGGCAGACCGTGTGAGCAGCAATCTGTGGTTGTTTGCTAATGATGTCGTGGTGTACGGTAAGGTGTTGAAGCTGAGAGACTGTAGGAAGATACAAGATGACTTAGACAAAATTTCCAGTTAGTGTGATAAATGGCAGCTACCCCTAAACGTGAAAAAATGTAAGTTAATGTGGATGAATAGGAAGAACAAACCTGAAACGTTTGGATACAGTATTACTACTGTCCTGTTTGACACAGTCAAGTTGTTTAAATATCTGGGCATAATGTTGCAAAGCAATATGAGGTGGAATGAGCACCTGAAAACTGTGGTAGGGAAGGCAAATGGTCAGCTTCAGTTTACTGGGAGAATTTTAGTAAACAGTTCACCTGTAACGGAGATTGCATATAGGACACTGGTGCGACCTATTCTTGAGTACTGCTTGAGTGTTTGGAATCTGTACCAGGTCGAATTGAAGGAAGACATCAAAGCAATTCAGAGGTGGGCTGCTAGATTTGTTACTGGTAGGTTCGAACAACATGAGAATATAATGGAGATGCTTCGGAAACTCAAATGGAGGGAAGGCGATGTTCTTTTCGAGAAACATTATCAAAAAAGTTTACAGCAACGGCATTTGGAGCTGACTGATTAATGACTCTACTGCTGTCAACCTACATCTCACATAAGAACCACAAAGATAAGATACGAGAAATTAGGGCTCATACAGAGGTGTATAGACAGTCAGTTTTATCTTGCTCTATTTGCGAGTGGAACAGGAGGGGAAAGACAAATAGTGGTACAGGGTATCATATACCACACGGTGGCTTGCAGAGCATCGAAGTAGCTGTAGAACAATTGGAGAATAGGTGTTTCAGATATGGACAAGCAACACTATGGTCCACAGGTGAATTCTGAACAACGAGGAACTTGCATGCCTGACACACCATGAGGAGCTGCCGCCAGATGGTGAGTGGCAGTTCCCCAGTCTTAGCACAGAGACTGGGTAAGGGCTGGTCCTATAAGCATCCGTGGCCAGTCTAATTCCCCCTTGGTGATAGTGGCAGTAATCTTCAGATAAGAAGGCCTCACTGATCCATATACTGGGGACCCATAGTCTAGCTGCAATCACACGAAAGCACTATAAAACTGGAGCAGACGCGCCCTGTCTGTTCCCTAAGACATGTGGCGAAGGCACTTTCAGATGTTCAGTGCCTTCTGGGTTCTGGTTTCTAGGTCTTTCAGGTGTGGTAATCACGCGAGTTTTGAGTCATATGAAGGGGGGGGGGGGGGGGGGGGAAATCAGACACATTAAAAATTCAATGAGACAATTAAAATGCACTCACACACAGACTCTTATATGCAGAAAACTGAAATCCTGTGCAGCCCACTCCTCTAACCTCTGCCTTGTAAGTTGCAACTGATGAGTCAGTCACTGTTCTAACACTGGACGAGGAATGGAAAACTGCATGATCATCCACAAATACGGAACACTGCACAGGACTCCTTACTGTAGAAGGTCATACTTAAAATACTGCCCTGAGGAACACCATTCTCCTGCACAAAACTAACTCGGGACCTAAAAAACGATTTAGATAGGAAGGATGGTGTGAAAATGAGGAAATGGTCATGAAAGCCCCATTCGTGGAGCTTCCATAGAATACCGTACTGTGTCTCCAAATAGTGTCACATGCCTTGCTGATGTCAAAGAATACTCCAATACAGTGATGGTTACATAGGAAAGACTGCTGTATAGCCAACTCCAGCAGGGTCAGGATGTTAACAGTGAATCAAAATCTCTTGAATCCACACTGAGAGTGGCTAAAGTGTTGCCTGACCTCTGACCTTCACACTAAATGACTGTTAACCATTTGTTCCAGGGTCTTTCCTACACTGCTCATTAAGGCGATGTTCTAGTAACTACTGGGATAGGTTCGGTTCTTTCCTGGTTTGAAGAGAGGTATACTGCCTCTCTCGGTGAATTGGGAAAGTGACATGTCTGCCGTATAAAATTAAACAGGAAAAAAGGATTTCCTTTCGGACTCTCGGAGAAAGGGCAGTTGTAAGACTCATCAGAATTGTTGCATCTGAAGCTGCACAGTCGCGGCAGAATGCTGGAGCCTGGCTGGCACTGGCAGTAGTCATTGCAAAATGCTCTGCAATCACCTGAGTGATGTCTCCAGGTGTTGCCTGGAGACACACCTTTTACAGCACTGCTGCCACTGGTAAACAACTCTGTTTACTGGAAATCCTCCTGATGGCTTCCCATACTTTTGTAGAACAAGTAGAATGGTTGATAGAATCCAGGAACACTTGCAATGCCCTTTTCTTGCCCCCCTTAATAATGTATCAAACCTTGGCTCTCATGACTCAAAAAGCTGTGAAGTTGTCTCGTGTTGGGTGGTATTTAAACCGTCACAGTACCGCACATCTGATCCAGATTGCTGAGCAGCACTCATTGGTCCACCAAGGTTGCCTCCTAAGATGATCTGATGACTTTGGGATGGATAAGGCAGCAGTATGGTGGACTGCTCATGCCATGATGTTCACCCATTCCTGGACACTGCCTTGGTTTTCAAACACAGCCAGCAGGCTGAACAGCATCCAGTTAGCTCTGCTGAGTGTCTATTTTGGTGGCTTCCTTTCAGGTAATGCTCCATACAGTACGTGGATCCACAGTGGAAAATGGTCACTGGAACGAAAGGCATTTGCTTCCCACCGAACACAGTCTGCAAGGGCTGGAGAGCTAAAAGAGAGGTCAATGGCATAGTATGGCCCAGTAGCAGCTCCTGAGACATGAGGTTCTCCAAAACTCGACCCCTAGGGCAAGTTGAGTTCGAGCCCCATAACACATCATGGGCATTGAAGTTTCACAGTAGGAGAAATGGGCAGGGCTGTTTGTCTAGATGGCCTTTGAGAGCCTCAGAGTCTATTGCATCCTGTGGAGGTAAATACGGTGAGCAGATAGTAATTAATCCTCTGACTCACAGGAACTTCAATGACTACTGACTGTAGGTCAGTAACCAAGGAAAGTTAGGACATCCTCGCAATGGAGGGCATAGTCCCATAGCACCGGGGCATCAGTGGCTTTAAAATGTGCTTCTTGTAAACACAAGCACAGGGGGTAAGCCTAGGCTAGGAGTTCCCATTCATCCACATGCGTGCTGAACCCATTCATATTCCACCGCAGTATGGGAGCCATGGATTAGGGGCCTGGACCTTCACCCTGACTCTCCAATGGGGTGGGGAACCTGCACTGGGTGGAAGTTCAGTTATGGGGCAATACAGTTGCCCTGGGCAGACTTCACTTTCCATTGTCCCCAAAGGAGACTGATTACAACCGTCAGATTGAACGACGTCGACATAGTCTGATGGTTTGCTACCTGTTTTGGCTTCCCATTTGCTTTATTTCATTGGACAGGCTTGGCAGAAACTACTGCAGAAACTGTAGAGGCAGTGATGAACTGTTTACTATACTCTGTCTTTGGGGGGCCAGGGTTCTGAAGTACCTGCAGCTTTGCAAATGCACTGGTAAACACAGGTGTTAGTGAAAACACTTGCAACATCCATTTATGTATAAGCATCAGCTGTCAGAAGAGGCTTCTTAAGGGCTGAAATGAAAGGTGTAGTGAATGCGGGAGGCTGCATGGCCTTTATAGATCTTTGTGGCCTCACTATATGGGATACACCTCATAGTTTTCAGCTTCTGTATCTTTTGTTCTTCAAGGAAGGTACTGTTGCCCCTACTCCAGAGAAAGTGATTCCTGGTGCAACTGACACTTTGGGGCAGATAAACAATCAACTCCTTTATGATTGGCCTTACCCCACAAGTAAGGATGTAGAGGCTTATCTCACTAGGGGTAAGATAGATACTGCCTACAGGAAAATTAAAGAGACCTTTGGAGATAAGAGAACCACATGTATGAACATCAAGAGCTCAGATGGAAACCCAGTTCTAAGCAAAGAAGGGAAAGTAGAAAGGTGGAAGGAGTATATAGAGGGTCTATACATGGGCGATGCACTTGAGGACAATATTATGGAAATGGAAGAGGATGTAGATGAAGATGAAATGGGAGATACGATACTGCGTGAAGAGTTTGACAGAGCACTGAAGGACCTGAGTCGAAACAAGGCCCCCGGAGTAGACAACATTCCATTGGAACTACTGACAGCCTTGGGAGAGCCAGTCCTGACAAAACTCTACCATCTGGTGAGCAAGATGTATGAAACAGGCAAAATGCCCTCAGACTTCAAGAAGAATATAATAATTCCAATCCCAAAGAAAGCAGGTGTTGACAGATGTGAAAATTACTGAACAATCAGTTTAACAAGCCACAGCTGCAAAGTACTAACACGAATTCTTTACAGACGAATGGAAAAACTAGTAGAGGCCGACCTCGGGGAAGATCAGTTTGGATTCCGTAGAAATACTGGAACACGTGAGGCAATACTGACCTTACGACTTATCTTAGAAGAAAGATTAAGGAAAGGCAAACCTCCGTTTCTAGCATTTGTAGACTTAGAGAAAGCTTTTGACAATGTTGACTGGAATACTCTCTTTCAAATTCTAAAGGTGGCAGGGGTAAAATACAGGGAGCGAAAGGCTATTTACAACTTGTACAGAAACCAGATGGCAGTTATAAGAGTTGAGGGACATGAAAGGGAAGCAGTGGTTGGGAAGGGAGTAAGACAGGGTTGTAGCCTCTCCCCGATGTTATTCAATCTCTATATTGAGCAAGCAATAAAGGAAACAAAAGAAAAATTTGGAGTAGGTATTAAAATCCATGGAGAAGAAATAAAAACTTTGAGGTTCGCCGATGACATTGTAATTCTGTCAGAGACAGCAAAGGACTTGGAAGAGCAGCTGAACGGAATGGATGGTGTCTTGAAGGGAGGATATAAGATGAACATCAACAAAAGCAAAACGAGGATAATGGAATGTAGTCGAGTTAAGTCGGGTGATGCTGAGGGTATTAGATTAGGAAATGAGACACTTAAAGTAGTAAAGGAGTTTTGCTATTTGGGGAGCAAAATAACTGATGGACGAAGTAGAGAGGATATAAAATGTAGACTGGCAATGGCAAGGAAAGCATTTCTGAAGAAGAGAAATTTGTTAACATCGAGTATAGATTTAAGTGTCAGGAAGTTATTTCTGAAAGTATTTGTTGGAGTGTAGCCATGTATGGAAGTGAAACACGGACGGTAAATAGTTTGGACAAGAAGAGAATAGAAGCTTTTGAAATGTGGTGCTACAGAAGAATGCTGAAGATTAGATGGGTAGATCACATAACTAATGAGGAAGTATTGAATAGGATTGGGGAGAAGAGAAGTTTGTGGCACAACTTGACCAGAAGAAGGGATCGGTTGGTAGGACATGTTCTGAGGCATCAAGGGATCACCAATTTAGTATTGGAGGGCAGCGTGGAGGGTAAAAATCATAGGGGGAGACCAAGAGATGAATACACTAAGCAGATTCAGAAGGATGTAGGTTGCAGTAGGTACTGGGAGATGAAGAAGCTTGCACAGGATGGAGTAGCATGGAGAGCGGCATCAAACCAGTCTCAGGACTGAAGACCACAACAACAACAATTACCCCACAAGTGGAAAGAGTAGTGGGGGAAATAAAACCACATGCTTATGCAAAGGAAACCTGCCTTCACATGCTCTGGAAGTCTTGTGCTGTTAAAAGTAAGTATACATCAGTCTGACTTGGCCAGGTCGCTGTCCACCCATTTTATTATATTTTGCACAGCTTCCTGGGCTGAGTCAGTTTTTAATTCCTCTTTGGGAATATCTACCAATCACTGCTGGACACAACACCTTTGTTGCAGTTCAAGATGTGGAGCTCCAGAGGAGTTTAGTTTTCCAGAGATTTGTTGCTTGTTGGGAGCTAGCAGTTTCAAGCAATAGTGTTCGACTGTGTAAGCGTTTCACAGGCTTTAAGGTGCCAGCAATACCCTCTTAACCTTTTTGGATGCAGAAAGATGCCACTTCTTAAAACTGCCTTCTTTCCTCTTAACTATTAAAAACACAGTCTAACTAGCAGTATGCATTCTGTTACAAGAAAGAAAAGTTGTGGAGTTAATTTCTGTGTAAGGAGGACTGGCTACATGAGCCATCTTGTTAGATTGGCTGTTGCTACTCACCAATGGTACACCCATTCCATTGGGAGTTGAGGAGTTTAAGTTTGCGGTTTTTTTTTCAGTCCCAAGAGTAGCTAGAGAACTAAGGGCCTACCCAGGCAGAGCCCTGCAAGCCTGAGTACGCCTTATGCAACTGAAGTGCGGCAGTTTCTCTAAGAGTTTGCCTGCTAATGACTGTTCACCTCACCAGTCATGCATCTCATTGGCACACAACACACCTTGAGACGGGGGACTTTTTTACAGAAGCTTTTACCATCCTGACGATTCGGGTGGTCAAGCCAAGAGCCAGATTTCCTGTAGCACACAATGTTCCACTGCTGCACCATACAGTGGTCACAAAACAATGTCTAGAGCTTAAGCGACAGATGAGTGGCAGCACTTACCAGACTCAGCTCAGGAACCCTAGGCTTGGCAAGCCATATCCAGCAAACGAATGCTGAACTCGTGAGGGCTGTTATAGGAAGAAAGAAAGAGACAAACAAGACCACTTTTTAAGGTTGTCTCAAGTACTTTCTATGTACATGGCAACAGAGTTTTGCTAAGTCAAAGATGAAATACAAACTGCTTGTAGACTGAAATTACAGCAGAGATCCTGTGTTGGCATGAATATGGATTAGTTGAAGTAACACTGATGTAACATTAAAATGTAGGTGGATAACAAACAATGTGTATCAACTTACAAATGATTAATTATTACGCCAGATAATATCAAGGTCAAGAAAGCTCAGGATATAGCTTTCAAGTCAAAGAATGTAAAGGAAACAACAAACAATTATGATGCATAAAAAAGACATTAATTAGGTGCAGTCACCTGGCCATATGGTGCCCACCATGAAATGATGAGTAATAATAATAAATACTCAGAATCATACCCATTCAGTCCTCGCAACAAGCTCCTAATAAAAGGCAGTTTGCCAGTGCCTACTTCCGACCAGTAAATCCTGTGCCAGGCATGTATCTGTTGCATGTGGAACATTTTGATGCTCATTTAGTATAGGGTTGGTGTGGTGTGGTGTGGTGTGTGTGTGTGTGTGTTTGTTTTTACCTAAATGAAAGGAAGCTCGAGGAGATAATCTACATGCTCGCAATTGCACCAATCAGCAGGAAACCAAGGTTAATGTCCACATATGATGAGTAGACCATAATTACAAAGCAACTGATGGCACTGGTATAATAATCTGGTACCAAAGTATAAACGTGATTTACTGAGCTAAATCTCCAAAGTACAACATACAAGTTTATTAACTGTTTAAATTTTTTACGAGAGTTTTGGAATTAACTTCAGACAAAAATCTTACAGGCCAAGAATCAGGAAATGTGTATACTATATTACGTACAGATGCTCTACCTATTGGTGATAAATAACTATTGTGACTTACTTCTAGTATTAGTTTGTCTACTGAAATCATTTACAGGTTCCCCAATCCTGAGGCCTAAGTAATTTACACTATTTTAGGTTCCATAAACAGCTCTAAGACAAAAGGGTTATAGATTATTATATCTCTAATCACCCCAGATACCACTCCTCATTCTGCTTGTGTCAGATGCTATTTTATGTGGACTGTGTAAATAGAAGTGTAAGAAATAAATACATTACAAAGAAAATGTACAATTCAGTGAGATATTAAGGGAATAATTTGCTTTATTCTATCAGATGATGTATATGATCAACTTTAGACTGAAATTAAGTGTCTGTTAATACATTTATTGAAATCTATGGCACTGATGATACATATATTGTGGTGAAAAATGTGAAACTCGTGCATTTGCAGTGAATCTAGTGTAAAACATGTTACTTTCAGATCAAACACAACTGTGAGTGCCCAAATTTTAAAAACAAATAGAATGATAAACATGTCTTGTCTTTCCTGGCATATGATGATTCTGAAATGTTCTCAGATATTTAGCCAGGTGCCACCATGCAAACAGTGTGTTATTTCGACATTTCCAGGCAGTTCTAATGGCTGATCATCTTCTGTTAGAAAGCATACTTATCTGTACTCTGAAAAGTACTAAATTCTGCCCCAATGCTGATGACCCTATCCATGCCTGATTTTTAGCAGTATGGTTGAAAAAGGTGCCCTTGTTGTTTCACAGAACGCAGCAGAGAAAATGTGGCATGAAACATACTATAAACTCACAAGGGTCATTCCGCCAAAGCCAAATGTCTCCAAGGAGATGAAGAATGTGCTGAAACACCTCATAGAAGATTCTGAGACAGTCACCACAGAAAAAGGAAATTCTACAGTCTTGCTACCACTTCAAGAATGAAAGAAAAAAGTACAGCCTATTAGAGGATAATGCCTATAAGAAAGTAGATGATGATCCAACTAACTGTGTGTAGAGGAACCCAACATAACTTCTCTAGAACATTATACACGAAAAGAGTGAAAAGACTTCATCCACAAGTTGCTGCAGCTCCGAAACATTAAGCATTACCTGAAGTCCTAAAGAAGGGATTCCACTCCATACAATCGTAAGCAACACTGGCACACCAATGGTATCACCAGTGGTATCCAACGTGTTCATGGAAGCATCTGAAGAAGCAGCTCGTGAGTCAGCAATCCAAATACCCTCATGGTTTCTTTTTCCCAGTACACAGATGATATGAGACACATTCAGAAAGTAAGTGTACTGTGATCATAACAGGTTGTGGTTTTGTGTTTTTTGAGGATTGCCTACAATGTATGGTAGAAGGGATCCCATGGCCAGAAAGAACCATTGCAGGAACACAATATTACATAAACTCGTGTTGCAATAACCAGTAGCATGAAAGACGTCAATATGAAATCCTGCCAAGTGTGAGACATGTGCCACGATACACTTCCTACTTGCGAAAGAAATAACATCTACTGATTTTTTTTTTTTTTTTTTTTTTTTTTTTTTTTTTTTTTTTTTGCAAATCAAAACAGTTTATGGTGAAGGTGTAATTAGCAGAATGAGTGTGTTTAAGTGATATAGGGTGTTTAGTGGGGTCAGAACAAATGTACACGATGAACAGACAAGTGGAAGACCTTCAATTTTGACCGATGAGTTGATGTAAAAAATCGAAGAAACTGTTCGTGAAGACCACCAATTTACAGTGTATAAAATTTCTGCAGTGTTTCCACAGTTCACCAGAACTTTCTTATACAAGACACTGACAGACATTCTGGGATATCAGAAACTGTGTACACAAGATGGGTCCCAAAAGAGGCGGCAGCAGCAGAAGAAAAATCAGATCAATAGCGCCCGAGAGTTTCTTGAGTGACTTGAATTGAAACGTGAGAATTTTCTGAGCTCTACTGTGACTGAAGATGAAACATGGGTGGTTTGCTACACACCTGAGACAAGAAGACAGTTGTCGCAGTGTCGTCACACCAATTCACAATCTGCCAAAAAATTCAAAATCACAACTGCAGGCAAAAAAATTATGGCCTCAGTGTTTTGGAAGTGAAAAGGCATAATTTTGGTCAAATTTCTGTCTCAGGAGGAGACAATCAATGCACAACAATATTGTGAGAACCTAAAAAAACTGAAAAGGGGCGAACAAACCAAAAGGAGAGGAATGCTGATGGTGCAAGTGTGCTTCATGATTGACAATGCCCAATTTCACACAGCCTCAGTCACCAAGGTACTTTTGGACTCATTTGATTGGGGTGTTCTGTACTAGCCCCTGTATTCCCACGACTTGGCACCTTCAGATTATCATCTTTTCACCTATTCGAAGCCATACATGAGTGGGATTAAATTTTCAAATGAGGTCCTGAAGTGGGGGAGGAGCTGGCAGGAGAGTTCTTCGAGGAAGGCATAAAGAAGCTTGTGCCACAGCTCACCACATGTAGTGAGCTGGGTGGTGATTATGTAGAAAAATAGTCAACATATGTATCAACAATACCCTCTAATTTTTTTCAAATACACTTTTTCCAAATAAATATAAAAATCTAGACACTTATTTTCTGAACATGCCTTCGTAATCTGGCAACAAGATTTTTTACTACACCTGAACTTGATGTACCAAAACATCAGATTCATGAATAGAACCAACTTCTGTTTCTGGGAGTGTGAGTCAACTGTAGACCAGATGGGAAACTGAGACAGTGTTTACAGCAAACAAACACATACAGATTTGTACCTGCATACCTCCTCCTTTCATGTGCCCTCACAACGAGAAGGCAGCCTGAGCACACTAGTGTACTGAGCTTACAAAATCTCTAATCAAGAGAGTTTGGCAGTAGAATTGCAGAACTGCTAGGCAGTTTTCTCAGAGGAACAGTTCCAACCACCTTCTGAGCCAATGAGTCTTTAAACTGAAGAAAGCTAGGCCACAACTTTCAGAGGAAGAAGAGCAACAAGTTGTGACAGCATTTATACCTAACACAGTAACACATGTAGCACATCAGTGGAAATTAGAAGGATACCCTTGGAATGTAACATTAAGTGTGCATTTTGCTCACTGCCCAAGACAATATCCTCAGGAGGATCTATTGTGGATGACTTAGGAGTCCCAAAACCATGAGTCTAACACAACCCTTGCTAGTGAAGGGAACGTACATAGGTCAGACTATCTGAATGGTATAGGAATGATGTGCTAAGCACATGCATCACACTGCCAACAAAGGCAACTGTCAAAAAGCACTGCAAAGGACAAAGCAGCATTATGACAGCAGCAAGCTGTTAAAACAGGCCAACACCTTATGGGATTCTATTTTAAAAGAAGCGATAGACATCTAGCTACATGATGAATGGATCAATAAAGGCAGCAGTTTGCAACAAAGTAAGGCTTGGAACTCAGCCATGGGCTCAAAGCACACTGACAATATGTGGATAGATCCACTTGTGTCATGCTACATGAAAAGCTGAGTCCATAGCATATGGATGGCCATCACATCAGCAGCACTCCATCACCAGCAGCAGTGGCACAAAGACTGAGGACTGCGGCTCATGCCCCACCTCATTACTTTTCCCTCCCTCCTTGCCAGCGTAACAATTCACAGGTACCATGGGCTCAAGATCAACAGCTGGAGAGAGAGCAGGTATCTAAGACAACATTCAATGGAAGACAGTCTGTAATCAGGACTGCTTAAGGTGGCAATAAGTCAGCTTTTCATAATATTACACCATTTGTATGACATCACCCAGATGAATACCCAAGGACATTTCAAAACATGCTTAAAAAGTTTGTGTGAAGGCAAATGAGATTGTTAACTAAGAAGCAAAACTAATGTTGAACACAGAACACCACTTACTGCATCACAAAATATGAATGGGATCAACCACCAAAGGTGCTACACTCACAACTGTACTGAGCATTTACATTGTTTCAGTCTTCCACAATTACCAAACTGTAACTCATGAGACGGTGTAAAATTATCATCATTCCTTTTGCACTGACTAACTGTACAGACACAAAATAATAATGTTTAAAAATGGGGGACTCTACAATAAAATACACAAATTATTATTGAACCATGATATCCTCACTCTCATTTTAACTAAAAATTAAAAAAATCATGCAAAATAAATTTTATTTGTGCAAGTTCCCTGTTACCTGTCACCTTGTTTAAAATTATGATCCATAATATGTAGCTCCCAAATTTATTCACATAAGGAAATAAAATCACACAGCCTTTTGGTTTTTATTTTCAGTCTATATTATACTGCGAAATGTTAGGGCTAAGATAAATATTATTTCATGCCAGTGGTTACATGATAGATTGATAATGCTGGTCACGGAGCACTTTTTCCAATGGCAGGGCTTTCACCTCCGAGTTGTGCCAGTTAAATAGGGGTCGAGCAACTTTCTTACAGCTGACCTCTCTGGTCTCAGGGTATCATCATTCCCTCAAATCACACGTATAAGGTGAGGCATCTATTTCACTTTTTGAGATGCTAAAAATATTGATAACATATTTTCACTCTGACAGTCACCATGGTCTCGTAAAATAGGAAAAGGTGTATAACAGTAACATTTTTTAACTACTGATATGCAAGTACCAAATTAATTTTTCAAATGAAATTATGTGGTTTTTTTGGTTCCTGAACAGTAGCTTTAGATGAGTTCTGGTCCTGTTTATGCATTCCCCACACATGAGTATATTGTCATGCAGTTTTTCTATACTAAGAATAACTGCAGACCTAAAAAAATATTCACAAATTAAGAATGTCATTAAATACTTTACAAACATGTCTCCTGAGTACCAATACACTTGATCAGCCCAGACTGATTCCACTACATTTCTTCATATCTTAAGACTGGGCAATACACAATTAATCAAGTAGCTCCAATCTCAGTGAAACCTTTTATTACTGAGAGAAGAATAAAATTCTGAGTGGTGCGTACCCTGTCCACCATCGAGAACATACGGAAAACCTAATTTTATATATATTTTTGCTCTATAATTTCTCTTCAGACCTACAAAATTGTTATATTGCTTAATTCTATATTTTTATTTACTTTTTGGCTGCTAATCATTATAACAACATTTGAGGCACTGTTTTAAATTATTGTGATTAGCTGTTCCTTCACCTGTGACAAAGAACAGTCCACGCAAGCTATACATAGCTGCTTGGTTTTGGTCCTTCACTCTTTCAGAAAGCTGCCAGATTGTTGTTCTCTGTATTGACATATAGCATCTAAAAAATATTTATTTTTCATTTACAAATGTAATAGTATTCTCAGATAAGGCACTTTTGCAAGAAGAATCTGTGACTCTACATAACCTTCAAAATATCCGCTAGTTTGCACGACACACAAAATTTATCAGAACAAGTAGCATCAATATCTGTTCACTGTCTTTCATTAAATGGCAACCTCATCCCATTTTCTCATCACCATCTATGATAACTCGTAGATAATCAGAGGGAACACTGTAGTTGGAAGCTCCAGTTCATTTGCCAGTTAACCAGATTGCCTAACTAGCTATTCACCAGTCAAATTATTTCCTCTCCAACTTCTCATTGGCTCTTATAGTAATACTGGAGCAAATGGAGCAAGGAAACATCTCGCGACTTTGACTGACTTGTTGGTTAACCAGATCCAGTGACCAGCTCTAGTTACTCATTAGTTAAAGCAAAAGACATGCATTTAAATTAGCAAATGTAGACTACAAAGAATTCATCCAGTTCACCAAATTTAAGTGAAGTTCCAGCTACCAGGGATTTAATATTGTTAGTTTAAGCCAGTACCTTGATTAGCTGATCTTGCAGGAAAGGGCATTTAATGGCTCGAGTTAGGTGAGGGAATCTCAGTTAAAACCTTGCTACTGAGGTAGGTAATGTGTAAATAAGAATCACTATAGGTGGTGTTAGTATATTATCACTGAAGTACACAACTAAAAAGAAAAGTATAGCAGATTACTCCCAACTGCAAGTAATGATCACTCCTGGCCAGAAAAAAATTAGAAATTTGAGCCAACTGCAGCCAAGACCATACATGCGGCTGTGTTTGCCCTTCCAGTCACCGCAGCATTAATGATGATGCAAATATCTTCATGTGGACCTGTTGGCAAGTTGATTATCAAAAAGCAAGCATTCTAAAAGTAGTGTAACATAAGTAGCAGCAGTGTACTATGTAAAAATAAGCCTGTATTAGTGCAAAATAAAACAAAAGTGTATACTCTCCCTCGGGATATCTAAAAATAGAATTATTCTAAGTAAAGGAAATATTAAGATAAGTAACTAATAGGAAACTCAAGAAAATTATTTCCTTGCTCAAATAGCCGGCAAACATGAAACACCTTAATAACAAACAGATTATGACCAACTAGTGTAGGCTATCTTATTGACTGGCTGTTAAAAATTTTCATTCAGAGCAGAGTTTTCTACTATCAGTACGCTGTTGATTTTTTTATATATGTAATAAGTGATTTCATCTGCACTCCCAAATATATAATAGGTATCTTGTCTCATGTTCTGCAGGAAAAGGTTACCTAGGAAACATACAGAAACACATAGTTTATAATTTTAGTCACATGGTGGAACACTTTACATATACTTTTCATCAGTCTATACAAACAGGATCACTCTCAACACAATCATGTATGTCTACAAACAAAACAATCTCTAGTGATGTGCTAATACTTTTCTGAGATCAGCAATTTTTTACTGTTCTATAATAGTTCTAACAGATTGCTACCAGTGACGACATTAGATACTGGACTGAGCCATTAGTGACAAGGATATTGGAAGGAACTAAGTTACCTTGAGAGAAAAGCTAGTCTTTTACCTATAATGAGACAGGGAGGCTATTGACAACCTAAACCAAAATAACCAAAAGCAAGGACAAAACACATACATGTTAATTGAAAATTCAAGAACTATGTCACTAGTGTACAGCTCATTTACACGTACTTATATTAAGTGGCTCAATGGTGAAGTGCCAGCCTACAAATCTGCAGTTCTTGGGTTCAATTCCTGGTCATTCCTAAGATTTTTATCTGTCACTTATCACTTATTTCACATCTGGCAAAGTTTGCTGATGCGAAAACTGCCAATTCACACTGTGATTTGGAATCCACATTAAACTGGAAATCCCCTTTAACTGGCTGGGTAAGCCAGTTCTCAACCCTAGAGGAAGGCAACAGCATACCATCAACAGGGCCATGACTAGTAAGGCACTGTAGTACTCAAAACAATTTTTAGATTGATGAAAGCTTTACCTTTTTTTTTATATTAACAGTATTTCTGGATACCAGACTGCAATGAAAGCTTCAGACCATTCTAAACTACAACAAATCAAATTGTCACAAAATGAAATACTAAAAAAGTAAGAAATTTAGTAATGGATTTGAAGAGCTGCTCAAGAAAGGTGGGGTGTCATACCACAGGTGCAAAAAAGTCAAAAGACAGAAGATCAACATATTTTAAATTAAATCAAAGCAACCATGTGAAGCTTTTAACACTGGAAAGCACAGAGTTATAAATGGACTTCAAACAAACATTAGTCAAGGGAGTGAAATCATTCAGTCGGCAGCATCCCGGCCAAATTAACAACAAAAGCAAGACAAATAAACATAATTCCAAATTCTGTTTCCAAAATTATTTCACAGGTTGTAACCTGGTGGATTTTCTTAATGAGAATTTGACAAAGCTATTTGTTATTGCCACAGAATTTCTTAATACAAGTGTGTCCAAAATGACGGAGTGACCACAAGACACTAGCATTTTCAAGAATACTGGATAGACTAATCTAGAGACCCTGCAGACCTATATCACATACGCCAGGTTGTAGAACAATTCCTTAATTTTAATGTGATGACTTGACTCTTTGCTAATAATCTCCAGTGTCAAAATCAGCATAATTTTGGAAATGACAACCAAATTAAATCCAGCTTCTTCTCTATTTAAAAAAAAAAGCATATAAGGCTATGTAGCAGTGCCTTCAGGTGGAAGCCATGTGTCTTAATTTACTGAATTCTTCTGATACACTTTTGCACTACACTTGATCAATGAAGTATGTACTTGGATAACATTCAATTACATGTGCTTATTGACTAAGGAATCCTTACCAAGTATAACCTAATATGCAATTATACAGGCTGTATAATAAGTAATAGTGAAAAACTGACAAGGATGGAAGTATATTCAATAACATAAGCAAAAGAAGTTCTAATGAACATCGGTCAGAAAGAAAGCTGTATACATGGTAATTACGGACATGTGGTAATGTGCCATCACTGATGTTAGTATAAAACATTTTCCAGTTAGGACGCACATACTTGAAACGTAAAGTTTTTGATTAAGTCCTCATCTAATTGGGCTTATATTTCACCCATGACCTAACTTAACATGAAATACAATACTGCTTCAGCACATTAAACTTGTTATAATTTACACTGAAGGGATGCTTCCTAGCATCATGTCACACCACCTACTGCCCGGCATAGTGCAGCAACTTGACATGGCATGGAGTCAACAAGTCGTTGAAAGTCCCCTGCAGAAATACTGAGCCATGCTGCCTCTATAGCTGTACATAATTGCGAAAGTGTTGCTGGTGCAGAATTTTGTACACGAACTGATCTTTTGATTATGTCCCATAAATGTTCAAAAGGGTTCAGTCAAGCAATCTGGGTAGTCAAATCATTCACTCCACCAGAATGTTTTTCAAACCAACTTCAAACAATTGTAGCCTGGTAACATGGTGCACTGTTGTTTGGGAACATGAAGCCCATGAACGGCTGCAAATGGTCTTCAAAGTAGCTGAGCATAACCATTTCCAGTCAATGATTGGTTCAGCTGGTCCAAAGGACCCAGTCCATTCCACTGCCCACACCATTATGGAGCCACCACCAACTTGCACAGTGCATTGTTGACAATTTGGGTCCATGGCTTCATGGGGTTTGTTCCACAATTGAAGTCTATCATCAGCTCTTACCAATGAAATCAGGACTCATTTGACCTGCCACAGTTTTCCAGTCATCCAGGGTCGAACCAATATGGTCACCAGCCCAGGAAAGGCAGTGCAGGTGATATCATGCTGTCAGCAAAGGCAATAGCATCGGTCATCTGCTGCCACAGCCCATTAATGCCAAATTTCGCCACACTGTCGTAACAGATATGTTCGTCATATCTACAACACTGATTTCTGTGGTTATATCACACAGTGTTGCTTGTCTGTTAACACTGACCACTCTCTGCAAACGCTGCTGCTCTGGATTGTTAAGCGAAGGCCGCCAGCCACTGCATTGTCCGTGGTGAGAGGTAATTCTTGAAATTTGGTATTCTCGGCAGATTCTTGATACTGGGTATCTCAGAATATTGAATTCCATTATGATTTCCAAAATGGAATTCCCCATGCGTCTAGCTTCCAATACCATTCCGCATTCAAAGTATTTTAATTCTCACCGTGTGGCCATAACCAGGTCGGAAACCTTTCCACATGAATCATCTAAGTACAAATGACTGCTCCACCAATGCATTGCCCCTTTATACCTTGTGTATGCATAGCTTGGACTGACAGTTGTCAGTAGGGTTAGGGTCCACATTGACCGAGAAGTTTTTAGAAGTCTACAGAAACCAGCTGGATATAGTGGTCCCTATAATAGCACAAAAACTTGATGAGTTGCTAGTTTAGTGTATAGGGGCCTGAAGATGGTGCCAGTGAGGCACCAAAAGTGGTAGCTAAATAAAATTATGCCTGTTGGTATCTATTTCCTTCAAGTCTTTGACTAGTCGCAGTTCCATACCATTTACACACGACAGAATTACAGAAAACCTGCTACAATTGTCGAGAGGGTCCAGGGAATGGTCTGGGGAATGTTTTTGTGGCATTTCCTGGGCAATCTCATCATTCTGGAAGGCACAATGGATCAACAAAAGTACGCATCTGTTCTTGGGGATAATGTCCATCCCCTACATGCATTTCTGTTTTTCCTCAGCACAATGACATCCACCAGCAGGACAATGAAGTGTGTCACACAGTTTGCTGTGTACATGATTGGTTTGAAGAGCACCAGGATGTGTTTACCAAATTGCAGGGTATTTTCTTTCAGACGCTTCACGCCATCTGAAGAAAAAAAAAAGGCCACCTACCACAACTCATTGGAGGTCCAACTGTGGTACTGAGATGCAAATTCCAGCCTTCAACATTGACGAACAGCAGCCACCGTGGGTGAAGGAACCATGTGTGTGCTGTGGAGGTCCATATGCAGCAACTTTCGCTGACCTGTCATTGAGGAGACACTGTTGGTAGCCCCTTAATTCATTTGGGCAGTCAGTTGTTCAATATTTGCACATCTACTTGCCTGTACACATCTCCGCAGCTGTTGTTCACTCCTGTCATCTATGGCCCACGGTGCACCGTAGATGCCTCGGCACTGGTTTTGCCATGCAAGACGTACTTTAACCACAGCGGCATGCAAACAGCTTACAAACTCTGCCATTTCAGAAATTCTTCCACCCTTGGCCTGAAAGCCAATGATCATTCCCTTTTCAATGTCAGATAAATTGCTTTTTTCTGGATTAGAACAATGACTGCTTGTTTTTACACATCCCCCTGACAAGCTTTATATATTCTTCGCTGCTAGTGCTGCCATCTGTGTGTGGTTATTGCACGCTGACATCAAAGATAGGTGGTGGTCACATTAAAGTGACTGGACCATGTAGTTTCATAAAGTTTTGAGAGGCAATTCTCTTGGTATTTAATTTTCCTGTTTGTCACATGTAAGATTTTTGTATCTTCTCTTATGTCAAAGAAACACAATATAGAGCTTCTGAAAGGTCTTCATGCTTGAGGGTGTTCCGGACAGACTGGGTGATTACAACTAAAATGCTGCTACTCACATAGGCCCAGTATCGGCAGATACCATAATGTATTAATGATTCATGCTGGTAAACTAACTAGTTCCAACTGTGCCCAACAGGTGCAAATGTGACACTGTAGACTATTTGTATGACACCATGAATACACACTATCATTTGGCAAGCAACAGCATAAGTGAACAGGAAGGCTATTATGAAGAGAAACTAGCTTATATGAATGGCAGTGCTGCACTGAGAGAGTATTGCCGATGGAAAGGTCTGAGGAAAGGCTCCATGTAAATTCAATGATATAAAGAAGATGATAATGAAATTCAAAAGCACAGTGGAGCTTGGGGTGGAACCTGGAAGAGGAAGTTTTTGACAAGGTTGCTGTTGCTGTAACTGACTGTGCAGCACATTCCCTGCATAGTGCTAGTGCTCATGAAGTGTCATGAGAACTGTCCATCCCATGGTCAAGAGTACAGACAGTTCTGCAGTTTATTTGACACTGGGTCCCATACAATATCTAAATGGTGCAGCAAATGTTCTAAATATGTTCTTCAGTTTCTGGCATGGATCAAAGCTGATGACATGTGGCTGGGCAATATTCTGTGGAGTGACAAGGCACATTTTACACTACAGACTGCAGTGAATGCTGAATTTGGGGTACTGTTCAACTGTGTATTGCACATGAAGAACCATTGAACTTGCCATATGCAAATGGGTGGTGTGTATTCAGCGCCTTTATTCTCGGTCTGTTCTCCTTTGAAGAGAATACACCCAGAAGGCCTGTCAGGTGTGCTGTGAAATCTGAATGTTATCGAAACCACCTTGTACAGCATGTGATTCCTGCTTCGGCAGAATGCAACTGGGTGGAAATCACGTTTTCATGCAAGATGGGGCAACACTCATGTCACTCGCACAGTGAAAGATCTGCTTATGCAGCCTTCCATGAACATGTTACCTCCAGAGATTTTATAGATGCATGGCCTAAATTATAACTGATCTGAATCTGTGTGACTTTAGGCTCTGGGGATATCTAAAAAAACATGTTTACCAGAGATATATTCGGTCTCTACCTGATCAGAACGCTAGTATACACGAACATGTTGCTCAGATTATACTGGAAGTGCCGCAGGTAACTACTGATAATGTGGTTTTACGAATGGAGCATTTCTACATCTCTGGTACTCATACTGAACAAATTATTTGAGTGGCAGCTAATAATTAAATCATTATGCCTTTCTCACTTGTTTGACCTTTTCTGCCTACATCTTGTCCCTAAATTCTTACATGATAATATTTCTATAAATCTTTTTCACATTCACAATGACAGATTTGCACCTGGTGGTCACAACTGGAACTAATTTTCTTTTTCCGATTGTAAATTGGTTTCGCTTTAAAACACCTACCAAGCTTCACTCGCTTATGATAATTACAGCTTACACTGGACCTCTGTGAGTAGCTGCACTTGATTGGTGAATTTTCCATTCCTACAAAGGTCAAAATGCTTGTGAAATATAAAGTCTCCTAACTTTAATATTGGATATAAATAATTTGCTACTTTTCTGCATTTTGCTGTGGTCCTGGATTCCTCAAAATACTTTTCTGAAAACTCTCTTTTTAAAAAAAATCTGATTTTGTTAATGTTTAAGTCACACAAGTGTACATTACAAGAGGCATGATATCACTGCCATTGGAGATAACAGAGTGAATACAAACAAAACAACATGTCAGGGACAATGAAGATTACTGGCATTCTTACAACAATGATAGGATCATTTAGTTTCAGCACAATGATCATGAATATGATACTTCCAACCTTTCGTTTATCTTCAGAACTAAGAGTTTAAAAATCTTCACTTATTATTTGATCACCCTGGGCAACTAAATTTGAGTGATACAGGAGTTCTGCAGTAGAAACTCCATGTTTGTTGTAGTGACATGATAATTTTTTTCCCCCTGTATGCTGGAAGCCAAGGTTACCCACTTTGTATTTCCTATATCATGTATGTCACTTTAACATGAGCACATGAAATTCATTGTGGAAAAGGCAAATGATTGGGTGGGAATTCTAGTGGAGGAGTACATCTTACAGGAGTCCAATATGACCATGCTGATTGTAATTTTGTCTTACATCCTTATCAAATTAGGCTCACAGAAGACTGAAGAGATCAGAAAAAAACCGAACAAGTTACAACTGTTTGCTAACATAAGAACATTATAGGTTAAGTGTAAGCAAATTTAAAGTGAGGCACAAAAGAAAGAAAATTTGAGCACCCCATTTCGGTTTTGTGTGTGTACGTTTTTAAATATACCAGTAATGTCATAGAACAATTACTATCTTAGGCCCTAGTCTTGTTTTTCAGTTTATATATGAATATGCCTCATAATATAACAATTGGTTTCATGATGCACACTCACATTGTTCTAAGAAGCCATTTTTCTGATGACTCGACATGGTTCTTTGTTGTTTGTTTAACATATATGATTATATACACAATACTGTAGAGCTAGTAACTTCTTCTTTTGTACTATCCCCCCCTCCCCCACCCCAAACACAGTTACAAATATAACGTATGTTTCATGGTCTGTCCTAGCAAATACAGAACATAACTATATAAAGAACTCAAATTTGTAGGTGAAACTAATAATAATCAAACAAAATTAGAATAAAAATAGCATGAGACAGTACAACATGAAGCATATGGGAAGTATGTTTATAAGCACAACAAGTAAATTATAACAAAAACATAACAGAGGGTTGTTTAGGATCAAATAACTGTTTCAGAAATAAAGTACTTCCTTATTTATTATTTTTATGCAGTAATAATGTGGTTACCATAAAAAGGTGCGAACACCCATAAAAAGATATCTAGTTAGTGAAGATGAAAATATTAACATTTAGTTTCTAGTTGTACTGGTACTACATTACCTATCACACATATTCTACAGATGTACAATTCATACTCAAGTGTGTGGCAGAGGTCTAGATAGAGAAAATAACACAAATAAGATATGCAAGATGTGGCTGGAAAAATATAAGAATGGAAAAAAAACATAAAGATGGACCAGTTAACACAAGGAAGCTCTAACAAACTGGAAACTAGATGTCAAATTATTTGAAGGTGTTTTACAAGTACATAGCAGTAATAATTATTATTGGTTACAGCCATCAATGATATGGAACCATGCACTGTTGACACACAGTGCACTTTCACTCGTTCACAACGTCTCTGAGAGGTTTATAACCCAGATTGATGACTGAAGATATGAATTTTAACATAAAATGCTATGAGACCCTGTCACACAACATTAAAAAACAAATTAACGTATAAGCCTCTCACCACACATTTTTGTGCCCATCTTTAGACGAATAAATTACTAGTACTAATAACACTGCTTATGAAAAAATGATAGGCCTACTGTCCGAGTCTTCAGAATCGTGGCGACAAACAGACGACATTTCAAAATATGAAACTCTCGAAAAATATTTAAATAGTTGCAGTTTTTCAGATGGATATATTTCATAAACAACAAATTTGTATTCACACGACTAGGAATAAATAATAGCGAATGGTCAATACAGCTACACAATTGTCCATTTAACACAACAAAGTAATACAGTACCACTAATATGGTTCGATAGTTTACGAGGCTGTAACGGAAATAAGGTGATTTTAGACAACAGTTTCGGAGGGAGCACGCGGTTAAATGCCATTACTTATGGAGTTGTTAGAAAAACAACACATAGAAATATTTGAATACATCAGACTTCTGGGGTGAAGGAAATTGGAGATGTGTAAAATAATTTTTGGCAGTGTCGTGTATTACGAACGACGGAAATGAGTCACTGAAAACTGAGGGCAGAACTTGGGCACAGTGCATCACTTGGCTAAAGTTTAATGGAAAGTACAATGTCGATAAAAATAAAGTTTTAAAACGATTAATCCGCAAGTAAAAACGCTGGATCAACTAGAATTCAAGGGAAAACAGTGGCAGATTGCCTAACACTGTACAAAGAATAACAAACGTACCTGAAATTCTTTTTCATAGCTCCCATCAACTTTCTGGTTATCCAGATTCTCGACGTGATTCAGAAAATTTTGTAATATAGTTCGAAGAGGAGTCCTCCCTTGATCTTTCATTTCCGCCCAGCAGAAATATTCACCTACACGAACATTCAAAACAAACACAATTCATAACACACATTTCCACTCATCACAACTAACTTCGGCGTTCTAAACCACTAAACATCTTTGACAGTTGACAGCAAACCAAAGAGTACAGACATCACTGCAGGAACCTCAGGTTTAGCATCGCAGATTGAAAGCCACAGACATACATTAATGTATGTCTGTGTTGAACAAGGAGGTAAAAATTCTACCTCCATGGTGTTGAAAAAATAGAGTATAAAAACCTATGGAGTGTGCATTCGGATGCGCAACACACAGAACAAGAATAAATGAGACGCGCCAGCGCAAGTCCCGTGTTAAAAATTGAAACATGGAACGATAGCAGCGCTCCAAGTGAAGTGGGAGATGAACTAAAGAAAAAGGTATTTATTTTGTGCTTTTGATTTTCACCAGTATAAATCTTCTGAACTTCCAAAGTTATGTTTATGGTAAGCATCAGTATAAAACAAGTTAAACGTGGATGGAAAATACTGCAGTACAGCAGTGACTTTAATTCACGTTTATCACAATACGAACGGCGTTTTTTGTAACATATACATAATATTCATTATGTAAACCTACGAAAAAAAAAATCACGAATGTGAATGGAAGTATATTTCATCATCGGTACAGGCAGATTAATTCGAATAATTCATTAATTTATTAACAGAAAATTTTGCTATCCTTGTTATCTTTATATTTTTCTTGTCTTACACGAGTTCAGTGGACAGGAAGTGAAACAGCAATCTGCTTTCCTTCCTGCATGTTAAAGCTACAGATAATACGTTATTGCATTTTCCTCGAGACACATATGTAGGTGAATTAATACAATATAATCGTGGGCACAAGTCCTAACTGCAGACAAACAATTAAGTACCTTTATTCGACACATTGTCTCTCCCACATGCCTGTTGTTAACAGCATGTGAAGCTATCTTACTGGGCATTTGCCAGTATGTGTAAATAACTTCCTCTACCATAGCTTTACAACAGTAACTGTGGTACAAATAGCAGATTTTTACGTGTGACAACCTGCTGGTGCATAGTTTTTCCAGTTGACCTTCATAGCAGCCCCGGATTTACCATATTTCCGAACCGCACCAAAAACTTGATAGTGGCACCCCCCTCCCCTCCCCACAAGCATTTGAGATACGATGTCAAAAACGCAAGAAAATCTGTTTTTCAAAAATATGTTCATTTTGTAGGGCACCTCTTTGTGAAGAGTTTAATATATAAAACACATATGTTTGAGAAAATTTAAGACATGTTATTTGGTCTTAAGTGTGCCAAAGTGGAGTACTACACCTCTTCACACAGAATACTTTTATCGCAAGTCACTGTATTCCACTCTGTGTAATTCAGACATGTATATTTTGTAGTGAAAGTCATCAAACCTATATTCAGGATAGTGGAAATTAAAGTGTCCTGTGGTGCCTCTCCTGCTCTTACTTGGCCAGTTTGACACCCTGTCCCCTTAAAAAAACCTCATAATTAATATTGGATGTGATTATTTGTAACTGGGAGAGTAATAACTCTCCAGAAAATTTGCATTCTTTATTGTCTATTAGCTGATAACTTTCTCTTTTGTGTGACAAAAAATTAAATTTAGGAAACATGAAACCAATAAAGACAAGAGGCAAGCAAACAGTACACATTTTTTAAGTCATTACATTCCAAAATTTATCTCTCTGTAATCTTACTGCAGCTCAACATGGTGTGCTTTCTTTTCTATGGAAGAATCTATTAGATCACCAAAGTTTGTCAAATGCTTTGCTACATGAAAATTCAAAATGTCGTTGTCTAGTACTCAAAAAGGTGTTAACATGAGTAGCACTCAAGACTGGTGTGGTTTCTCGATTTCATCACATCTCTTTTGTCAGTGTCCGCTAGATAACCTAAATAGGCCTTCCTAATATGGCAGAAAATGTAAGACAAGCCAAATAAGCGAGGCTGTTTTGGTAGAAATGGTCACTTTTATGTTCCTGATTTACATAAATAACACAACAAAATATAATTCACGAAGTAGCAATATCAAATGCCTATTAGGCCTACTGCAAGCAAAAAGTTTTATCAGAGTGAAATTTTCACTCTGCAGCGGAGTCTGTGCTGATATGAAAATTCCTGACAGATTAAAACTGTGTGCCAGACCGAGACTCGGACTCTGGACCTCTGCCTTTTGCACATAAGTGCTCTATATCTGAGCTACCCAAACACGAATGACGACGCGTCCTCACAGCTTACTTCAACCAGTACCTCATCTAAACTTCACAGAAGATCACCTGCGAAACTTGCAGAACTAGCACTCCTGGAAGAAAGGATATTGTGGAGACATGGCGTTGCCACAGCCTGGGGGATGTTTCCAGAATCAAATTTTCACTCTGCAGCGGAATGTTTGCTGATATGAAACTTCCTGGCAGATTAAAACTATGTGACAGACGAGACTCGAACTCGGGGCGTTTGCCGTTTGTGGGCAAGTGCTCTACCATCTGAGCTACCCAGGCGTGACTCACGACCCGTCCTCACAGCTTTACTTCCGCCAGTACCTCGTCTCCTATCTTCCAAACTTCACAGAAGCTCTCCTGGGAAACTTGCAGAACTAGCTTTCCTGGAGAGCACATGTAAGTCAGGTTCGAGTCTCAGTCCGGCACACAGTTTTAATCTGCCAGGAAGTTTCATATCAGTGCACACTCCGCTACAGAGTGAAAATTTAATTCTGGAAACATCCCCCAGGCTGTGGCAAAGCCATGTCTCTGCGATATCCTTTATTCCAGGAGTGCTAGTTCTGCAAGTTTCACAGGAGAGCTTCAGTGAAGTTTCGAAGGTAGGAGACGAGGTACTGGCGGAGGTAAAGCTGTGAGGACGAGCCCTGAGTCGTCCTTGGGTAGCTCTGATGGTGGAGTACATGACAGTGAAAGGCAAAGGTCCCGAGTCCGAGTCTCTATCCGGCACACAGTTTTAACCTGCCAGGAAGTTTCAGAAAATTTTATGTTAGGAAATAGTTTAAGATTTCATTCATAAACTCCCGGTTCTCAAGAATTAGATCGAAAAGTAGCAGTAAGAATTTTTATATAAATTTGAAATCGTCATATTCCTCCATATAATTTGTATAATGTCCCCGTTTCCTCTCCTTTCTCGTACTAACAAATAATCATGTCATCACTAATTCTGTAGCTATTCTTGCCATTATCAAAACCTATACTGCAGTTAACTTCACTAACACTGCCAGAACCACCGATTTAGTTATCCTGTCTTTATTCTCTGGTTAGGCGTTATTATGTGTTCGTACCACGCATTTTCTGCACTATTCCGAGAGTAGAACTTAAGTGGTTGGTAACCAGGGACTGTACAACAGGCCCTTAGTAGTGTAGTGATCTGGCAACAATTTTCTGTCAGAATTTCGTTTTCTTGGATACACCGAGACGATACACTGAGAAGATGTAATCTTTCTTACCTGTTATTCCTGTTAGTCGTTTATTCCCACTCTGGTAACCTGAGTCTACAGATATTGGTAATAATAATAATAATAATGCTGATCATTCACACACCCAATAACGAAATAAACAGACAGTGATGGTGTCCACCCGGTCTGTTTTATTTGGCACAGCTCGTATAGCCCGTTTCCTTTTGTCTGCGAGAAAGTTTTTTATTTCTAGGTGTGATGGGGATTCCTCTGGCAGAGACCTCATGTACATTATGCATGAATTCAAAAATCAACTTATAAGTCTTTCAGAAATCAACTTAGAATGTATTCAAAACTGTTAAAAAACTAATAGAGATACATTTCAAAATCATACGAATAATCTATTGGCCAACATGTGCTGGATACCAGTTGATTTGTGAAACAAGGGTTTTTTTCTTCAAGAATATGAATGTGGCAAGCCCTGAAATTACCGCCTGGAGAAATTGAATAAAAAAAGCTCAAAATTGTTTTACAGTTCAGAGATAATGTTTTCCTTTATCACAGACGGTTTTTCCAATCTCTGACATACTTGTAAATAAAAAATGGTACACATTTTCTTAATATACAGGGTGTCCCAGCTATCTTGTCCACCCAAAATATCTCTGGAACAATAACAGCTATTGGAAAACGACTTTCACCGGTATCAATGTAGGGCTGGGGCCCATGAATATACATATTTGGAAACATTCTAAAACGAAAGCATATGTGTTTTTAACACAAACTTATGTTTTTTAAATGGACCTCCTATATTTTTCTTCAGCAATCCGTAGTATGACAAAGCACATACACAATGGCGTTGATTGCATCGCAATATTCCCATTACATCCCGAGATACTGAGACACGAAGTTGACGCTTGAAACACCCGACATGCGCTGCTAGCGCACGTCCTGAGGCTCAGGCGTGAACTCCATGTTGCCCGTAATCGCGATGTGATTGACATGGGTAATCACACTTCCATACTTATCAAGAGGTCCGAAATGAATAATACGGTCTGCTGCCATCCTGCATTAACGTCGTACATTCCAGCAGTTATTTATCCCATAGGCTAGGGGTGATGCGGTTCTGTAACATATCTGTGTACCGCAACGTTAGTCACAAAGTTAACTTCGCTTATCGTTAATCCGTTACTAAAAAGGTAATGCCGTTCAACGTTAAAACTTTACTTTACTGTAGATCTAGCGCAAGTGACAGTTAATCATTCACTCATAATAGTAAAATTCTTGTTGATGGTTTTAGTGAAACGAGCAAGTGGACTAAAAGTTTTACCGTTGTTTAGGTAATAATGTTTTGATTTGGGAAGTTCAGGTAGGACATAGAAGATGAATGTAAACATGTTTAACCAATTAGTTTTATTATCACATAATTATTAATGTTATGTTTATCTAATGCGTTAAATGACAAATTGTTGCAAACAAATGTTTCTTAACATCACTGGGTAAAATGGCCCCTTGTAGAAACTTCCACTGTGATACCAGCACTGCATACTAAACATAGCGTTCACATCTCATGCTCAAAGTGATGCCCATTGGCTTGCATACATAGGGTCACTCTGCGGATGAAGGATGCCCTACTTCGTGCTACTGTTTCCTCTTTGATGGCTGTACAAGCATCAATAATGCGTTGCTTCATGTCCTCTGGTGTAGTTGGTTCATGTTGGTAAACAGCATCCTTCACTGCTCCCCAAAGAAAATAATCCAGTGGTGTAAGGTCCAGAGATCGGGCAGGCCACCTAACTGGGCCACCTCGTCCAATCCACCTACCAGGGAACTTACGGTTCAGAAATCGTCGTGCTCGTAAGGCGTTATGTGTAGGGCATCCGTCATGCTGATACCACATGACCATTCTTCGGTTCAGAGGTACGGTGTCCAAGAGAACAGGAAGATTGTGTCGTATAAATCTGGAGTATTGTGTGCCATTTTGGATGCCATTTATAAAGAAAGGTCCGATAATGGTATCTCCAATAATACCACACCAAACATTAACTTTCCACGGACGTTGATGCTCTACCTGACGGAGCCATTTTGGATTGTCTGCGGACCAATAATGCATATTCCTCATATTGACAATTCCTTTGTTGGAGAATGATGCCTCGTCGGTAAAGAGAACATCTGCAAAAAAATTTGGATTAGTCAGAAGTTTTTGCTGAGCCCACCGACAAAATGTTACACTATTGTGGAAGTCATTTCCATGAAGATCCTGGTGTAAATGAACATGGTAAGGATGAAATTTATGACGTTTAAGAATACGCTGTGCACTTTATTTCGACACACCAACTTCACGTTCAATTTGACGTGTGCTGATTTGAGGATTCACAGCTATGGTAGCGAGCACAGCAACTTCAGCACGTTCATCTGTGCGTGTTCTAGGACGATGTCGAGGTCTTGGATTTAAGCTTCCCGTTTCACGTAGACGAGATGTGAGACGACCAAACATCCGGCGCGAAGGCGATGGCTTGTCAGGGAATCGTCTTCTGCACAGTCGTTCTGCCTGAACAGCATTTCGTCCACCTACAACAGGGTACAGTATAGGTATGTAGAGTAGAGTAGAAAACAGACATATTAACTTAATAATCATAATGTTCACTAACAGTACTATCAACAAACAAGCAATATCATAACGTATTTCGCGTCAACGTACATTCTCCATAGATCAGCAGCATTTCTACCGTATCTTCATGTGTGTACATTATACTGTACACTATAAGTTCCACAACACAACGTTTATTCACAATGTGTACTACCTCCGTGCTGTCACTAGATTACTCTGATGCACGACTACACTGGCAAGCGGTGTACTGCACGCCAAAGCAACAACAAATGGGATGCTCGGAGGGTAGTGGAGTACAGGAGTTTGCATGGGTCGCAAATCATAAACAAGGCGAAGTGGTAACTGTGGCAGTAGTGGGAACTACGTTGGACACTTGACTAGGTAGAGCCAGGCCCTGCGCGACAGGCACAATGGGTCATATAACGCATTAGATAAACCTTATTTTGGGTGTGCAGTATAAATAAGACAACCTGACGGGTGTACACCAATCAGTACTGGTTCATCTTGTGTACGTAGATACGTAAAACGTGCAGGAGGGAAACCATTATGTGCTTATGAGAGTTGATGGCAGCAGACCGTATTATTCGTTTCGGACCTCTTGATGAGTATGGAGGTGTGATTACACATGTCAATCACATCACGATTACGGGCAGCATGGGGTTCACGCCTGAGCCTCAGGACGTGCGCTAGCAGCGCATGTCGGGTGTTTCAAGCGTCAACTTCGTGTCTCAATATCTCGGGATATAATGGGAATATTGCGATGCAATCAACGCCATTGTGTATGTGCTTTGTCATACTATGGATTGCTGAAGAAAAAATATAGGAGGTCCATTTAAAAAAACATAAGTTTGTGTTAAAAACACATATCCTTTCGTTTTAGAATGTTTCCAAATATGTACATTCATGGGCCCCAGCCCTACATTGATACCGGTGAAAGTCGTTTTCCAATAGCTGTTATTGTTCCAGAGATATTTTGGGTGGACAAGATAGCTGGGACACCCTGTATACTGTTCAGAATAGTGGGCTCTACAAATTGTTACCCCTTCTGGAAATTTGGATAGTGACTAGAATTTATCTTCCAATTTTTCCTGTTGCCATATTTATCCAAATATTCATACCACTGACTGTGAAAGTTTGTAAAAAAGAGTATTAGGCTTTCACTGGCATACAAAAATTGTGTGTTTAAGGTATTAAATTCCCTGAAACTTGTAAATATATGATCCTTTGCGGGTGCTGGCGAAAACAGTCATTTTACAGTCATCATGGTTGGTTTCAGGTGTTCAACCCATGTTTCCCAGAACGTAACCAACTACAAAAGTCAATGCACGTCTGTCATTCGTTACATCAGTCTCCTCACCGCACTGTCACCACAGACAGCTGTATTATCAGCAGGGATACTAAATAAGACGTTGTCAGCAACTATACAATAATCTATTGTGGAGTCAAGAAAGCTGTCATTGTGAGATCTCAGAAATTGCCTTAAATTGCTTAATGGCATATACCTGTCACCGTCACAATTACATAATGAATTTATAGTTAGGCACACATTATAGATTATAACCGTTTTCAGTGCTGCTCTGAACTGAAAGCAGGTTGGGATGGTGTTTGAAACACTATATTACCTCACACAACAAAAAAATCTCCAAGGCATCTTGATTAATGTCCCTCATGCTTAAAAAATGGAAGCCATTTTTTTTATTTGTTCCAAATGAACATCAGTGATTTTATTGTGGTCTGCCAGCCACTTATGAACTTAACATTTATGTGTTTTCTCACCCTGTTCTTAGCCCCAGTATTTTCCAGTTTTCCATTTCCTTTAATATACCATAACATATTTGAATATGTGGCGAGTCTGCAGAGATGGCAAGCCTGTCAGATTTGCCGTCTTGTGGTTAATAATGGGAGCTGTTTCATGAACTGAATGGGCAGTCTTTGTTTTCAACAAATTCTGCAACCTTTATTGCCTCTGCAGGTAAAATATTAAATGCTACATAGATCTCAATAACTACAGCAACTGTATGACTAAGCCAGGCTGCAGCTACCTTAACTTTCATTTTAGTAAAAGAATCCTTAAAGTAAAAAGATTCCTCTGGAATTTTGACAAATTCTCAAGCATCTTCTGCTGATCCAGTAGAAAAACTTTCTGAATAAATTTAAAACTAGCCTCTTTTTCCAACCCAGATTGTATTTTATTTACTAGAAGAGCATTTCTAGTACTCTTTATTAGGCGTGGAACATCATAAATCACTGCAATAGGTTCATCACTAACTAAAAAATGAAATAGACTGAATTCAGTCGATTTATTACTACGGAGTTCGTTCAGTGGTCTCTGGTTGGTAGCACACTGGTCACAAATTGTAGCCTACAAACTATTTCAACACTATTTCTTGCAGTTGCTTTATAACTTGGACAATGAGAACTTTTGCAGTAGTTTATGAAACTGAGTTTTAAGTGAAATAATTTGCAGCAACCTGCTTCCAGTTTTTATGTATGCCTTTGACCATGAACACCAATGCGTGGTTTACATATACATTTGACCTTCTTAAATGTCCTAAATCCTGAAATCCTGTGATTTGTTTCTTACTCACATCATAATACAAACCTCTCTCCAAAGATATTTCATCAGTCAAGAAAGAACAATATTTTCATTGCTCCACATTGCTTTTATTACATTCATCACTGTAGGATTCAATCCTGTCTCAAAAGGTACAGCAGACAACAGAGATTTCAGAAGCCTCACAGGTGGCAGGGAAAAATGAACTGACAAATATCTGTGCAGGCAAGGTCAGAGTAAATATCTTTTCCTCAGATGTCCATTGCCTAGTATTTTTTGGTCGATGGGAGTTCCGTAACTGGCTGTTTATGAAATCTCTGGCAACAGGATATGAATTGTTTTGTATGAAAGAGAAAGTATTGCTATCATACAAATATTTGACTGTTTTAGTTCATTTTTCCGATGATAGAACTTTGGTTTAAGTTTGTGCTTGCCTTGTTAAAGTATTCTTACGAATCTTATACATTTTTGATATTCTGTGACTTGCTACATTACAGTTAGTGCTTGGTAATTCACTAACAGCAGTTTCACCTGATCCACTTCTGATATTAGCAGATATATAATGAACATTTGTCATATGTTTAGGGAACACACCCCTGTTCAGCCTATACTATGCTTCTTCAGAGAAATGATATACACAAGCAAAATCACTAGCACTGTTCACATCAACTTACAGCTTAGAAACACTCTTCCACTTCAGAAGCATCTCTAGAGGTTGCTTGGGAAACCTGTAGAAATGATGCTTTTTAGGTTTCTCCATCGAACCTACATGATATCCAGGTGAACAACCTGGGAATTTACAGGAGTGTTTCAACGTCAATTTATTCTGTGGAATATTCTGGAAAACATAAAATTCTTCGTTACATTCACAAGAATAACTGTTAATGACACATCAGTCATATTTAAATAAACGAGAGGAAGCCACACAGCTTAATTTGTGACAGATAATATATTTCATTTATACATAATTAAAGTACTGTAAATCAGATATCTTATATTAGTACTAATTGTGGTCGCATTTTCTGGAGAAGTTATGTCCAGTTCCGAGGTAAAGTGTATGAAATTTTAAGTACACAATCTTACTATAACGAAGTTGCAACAAAATATAATGCCAAGTATGCAGTTAAGAAATGAGAAAGACTACAAAAACGAACAAGGCTGGAAGCTACATTATAGAATGACACAACTGAATCAGCCGCCATTGGATAGCATTGGAAAGCCCTCATTGGACAGTTGTGTGGGCCCTAGTCAGCCAGCTAGATGGCTTCATGAGTCTTCTAGCGCCTCTAGTGATCTAGAGATGAACATCTGGGTGTGGTGCCACTTTTTCCATATACCTTTCATCTCTGAAGTGCAGAACGAGAATTCTGTCGGCATCATCTCCTGCAGCTCAAATCACATGATTTTGGGATGACACATTTTAGTCCATATAGCGCTTAGTGCATTACTTCATTGCTGAAGACAGGTCACCTTCAGAAGTATCGTGAAACTTTGTATACACTTTTTAAAGACATGTTAACAATTTTATGCTAGGAACTGTAGTTGGCTTAGAGATGTGAAGAGCAATAAGTATTGTGCATTTTCGCCACAATATCATAACTTAGATTTCACTTCATTTACGTTTTTTCGGTAACAGGATAAGAAGTGACAGCCTACAATATTTTTTATGATTTCTATTGCACTTATCCATATTGCCAAATCTCTGTTCTAATTAATTACATTACACTGACACTGTAGATGGTGCCAAACTGCCATTAAAACAACACATTTTGAACTACGGAACTGTTACAATAAATACGGTATGCGATTTGCACCACCAGCTTGTCTGTTATTACTTTCAATTTTTATTTATGTAACTTTCTACTTTTTATAGACAAGTAAAATATCTATAATATTTTTTCGCCATCTAATCAGAAAAGTAAAACCATACACTATACACAAAAAAATTAAAAATATTAGATCAATGTTCAAATTTTGGAGTAATAAAGGAAGTGACAGATAACAATACTTTTTTCAATTTTCTATTGCACTAATTCATATAGTCGAATCTGTTCTAATTAATTAGGTTACAGTTACACTGTATGGGAAACTGTCTCATGCAGAATTAGTTAGATGCTCACAAGGGCTTGAGAGCCTGCATAAATTGGAGAAATTAATCAAACTGTCATGTATAAATTTTGTCAGCCTATGAACTTGGCACCAATATATATATGCACTGACTGAAAGTTTACTCAAACAAACTTGCAAATTCGTCTAGCACTTGTCTCGTAAACATAGGGCCATAAAATCGCAGAAATTATTTCTACAATACAAAACTTTCTAACATTGTTTCTCGATATATTTCAATATATCAAGTGCCTCTTATCAATATGACATTTACATTTGTTGTACATACCTATGGAACGTAACTGGTTCTTCTTTCACTTACTTCTCTTTACATCTACAGCAAAGACAATACTGCACCGTAGCTGTTACTAAAACTCAAACATGTAGAAATGTATATAACACAAGGATAGTACATGTAGTATTCAACTTTCGTCATTACCACCAATTGTAGACAAGCAATGTTGTCCCATAATCACGTGATTAGCCTGGTTTGACACTGAGAAAATGTACAATAGACTGTGCTCACTCTATACATATATATACTGTATAATTGAAAGATACCTTGAAACACCTTAGTTCATGGTCACCTAAACACATGTGACCATGCACAGTTGTTGCTGTAGTAGCAGATACCAGGACCTCTTGGTAGAATCATATAAGTAATTAAGCCTTTCCTTGGACAAAAGTTTTTGATTTTTAAACAGTTTTAATTTGCAACAAAATGCCAGTTCACAGTGGCCATCACATTATGACATCAGCACATCAGGGTTATTCACACTGTCTGTCACATCATGTCGAACTCTTAGGCCAGCCATGAACTGTGAAAGTGTGGCTATGAGGTACCATTTGTTATACGAAAAGTCAAATGCAGTAGTGGAATTGAGGAACGAATAATGATAACATTTATTATCCTTTAACTCACATAGTGTGGTCTCCCCCTATCCTCCTTAAATCGCCAACCCTAGAATGTTTTGTTGTCAGCTGCATTGTCACCTTCTATGTTTGTTGATGACATGTGTTATTGACATGTGTTGGAGTCTCCTACACTGTGTCTCATTAACCATATATGCGTTTTCTTCAGTGTAATACAAAATGTGTTCCCAGGAATGTGTCAGTTTTAACTATCCTAAGTTTGATGAAATTGTCAGTCAGTGCATGGAGGAAGATGTCAATGATATAGATAAATAAATAGAGGAAAAAGATGACGATTTTTCAATAGTTAGTGATCATGGTTCTGGTACCGGATAATCGTTCAGAGGAAGAACCTGTGGACAATTGTGAGGAGAACCTTCGTGTTTCTCCAACAAAATACTTAAACTGTTAATTAAAATGAAGTTCTGAGTGGTGTTAAAGAAAAATGTAGACCCGGCATTAAATATCAATTTTGCAGCCTTTCATTTTGTGTCTATAGAGGAAATTTTTATGTGCAAGTTTAAGTCCTGGACATTTTTTAAAACATATACTTGCTACAGAGATTTTATAGTTTTTCAGAATGTAAAATTCAGTTCTCAGACAGTTTGTTTATGTCTGGTATTTAAAAATAGTACCGAAAACTATGTGCTTGCATGTGATAAAAATTAAAATACTGCAGGCATTAGTTAGTGCAACAAAATCAACATATTGTGTGTAAATAACTTTTAAGTAATTGTAAAAACAAATGTTATGTAACTTAAATTAAAAATTTAAGGTGATTTTTGACGTAAATCTCGGTTTAAACACAGGGATCGTAGCGATCCCGCCTTAACGGTCAAAGCAAACTTAATAACCTATGTTCTTGATAAATTTTGTGTGGTAAAGTGCTGAGAATTGAAACACTTCAAAACATAGATATTTATTTGCCAGCAAAAACATATTCATACAAACACATTAAACAATATTTTTAAGGGAATAAATAGAGGCTGATTAGCTTATCCATTACATTTTTTCTTACATACATAATAACGCCATAAATATATTTCTCCTTCTTCAGAGCTGACTTTTTCACTTACAATGTTGTATAATGAAAATTGCTTCATCATCTTATATTCTTATTTGTATATGGTGTGGGTGTCAGTTCTGTCGTGTTATTGCAAAAATAATAATTTATTTTCGATTTCAGATACGTCGCTTAGCTTTTGGCAGAACAGTCAACGCAAAAAACATCCAGATCGTCGTGGAATTTTTGCAGTTTGCTACAAAAACAAAGCACAATATAGAAAAAAGATTAAGAACAAACAAAATACGAAATCAACTACAATAAAATGAGAGAGCGTGGTAAAAATAGTTTAATCTCCTGTGGCAGCTGACGACAACACAGTCGAAACTTTCTCCCCAGAAAACCTTGATGTGACGTGATATGATGTGACACTCCATTGACAGCCTGTGTGAATGCCGTGATTTGAAAGGCACTGTGTAATGTTTTGAAATGACAGATGGTGTGAATTGGCCTTAGAAGCTACGGTATTCCAGAACTATATCAATGTACTGAAAATCACTTTAAAGTGCATGACAAGGGGCACTCTCCATTGTATATTAGAGTTTATTCTCATTCAATTCCCATATGGAGCACGGGAAGTACAACTATTTCAATGCCTCTGCGTGCACTGTAATTAGTCTGTCTTGTGGGAACAATTTATCTAACGATCCACTTTGGTATGTGTTAACTTTGATGTACACTTATATCCCTGAAAGCTCTCTCTTTGTCTATCGCTCCTGTGCAACCAACACCACCTTGATGGGAAGTCCGAATAATAGTGACATTAGTGATAAATGGCAATAGCCAATAGTTGTCTTGGGCTATATCAATAATGTGTCATTCGGGAGGACGACGGTTCAATCCTGCGTCCGGCCATCCTGATTTAGGTTTTCCGTGATTTCCCTAAATCACTCCAGGCAAATGCCAGGATGGTTCCTCTGAAAGGGCACGGCCGACTTCCTTCCCAGTCCTTCCCTAATCCGATGAGACCGATGACCACGCTGTCTGGTCTCCTTCCCCAAACCAACCAACCAACCAATAATGTGTTAAGTATGAACAACTCATTGTGCTGTGTGATCGTTAGGAGCTTGTTATTTAAGTACACAGAAATCATAAAGGCCAATTTATACTGACCATCACATCACATCCCATCAAAACATTCTGCAATGTGTTTCAAATGGCAGCATCCAACTGACCATCATGTTACATCATGGTACCATCAAGATTTCACGGGAAGAAAGTTTCTATGGTTGATATCATGGTCTGTTGTTGATCACATGACACTCAAGCTCATTTCCTCCCGATGCACAGCCGTGTGCTCAACCTCCATACTTCATTTCATTGTGCTTTTCTTGGTTGATATCAGTTGTTGTTCTAAGTCTTTGTTATTCGTTATTTTTGTAATTTATTGTTATAATGGATGATGAAAGATTAATTGAAGCAGTGAAGCAGCAACCTGAATTGTACGATTTGAGCAATATGAAATATTCAAACTCCGTTAGGAAAGAAGCATTGTGGAACAAATAAAGAATGTGTAAGGTCTGATTCCTAAACATCTTAAATCTTCTCATGTTTGTGTTGTAATTATCATGTGCCAAAAATAGTTTTTCAATATTACTTTTAAATTACATGCATCCTACTACATTTATAAAGTGGATTTTCATGCATGCTGGTACTTAATATCTTACAATCAAATGGAATGCAATATGGCTGCAATTTGAAGTGAAGAAGGTAGTGTGAGTAGAATCAGATTGATTAGCAAGTGGAATTTATTTGTGTGTTGTCAGCCATTTGCAATGTTTGATAAAGAAATGGACTCAAACTTTCAGGTACTGCAAAAGAGAGAAAATGCTTTTTTTGTTAAGTATACATCAACTACCGTTTTAGCGTTATTTGCTTAAATATGTCTTTGTGGCAGGTTTATGAATTGTTAAGTAACTTTGTGTACAGGTGCTGACAGATTGAGTACGGGAGTCCTTTATTTTCAATAAAAGAAAAGGGAAATACTTGCGTGAGCTATGGATGGCAATGGCTCTTCACAAAGCCGTGCACGGGCCCTGGGTTGGCGACACATCAGATTTTTCCAGTATTTGCCGCTATCCCACGGCTTGTTCACGTGCTCGGCGAACAAACAACCTTTCTGCTGACGGGGTGACGCTTAGGGAAGCGTCGCTTGCCTAGGCAGAGCTCCTACAGCAGCCAATCAGAAAGGTCCAGAAGATCACGTGTGAGCGCCCACCGCGCTGAGCTGCGCGAACGAGGCGTGTGGATTGCTCTCTTTTACTGACGGGCCCCCGACGAGATCTGACGCATTGGCCGGTTGCCTCCGTGCACTTTTCGAGCCCCGGCTCAATCTGTTTGCGCCTTAGGGCCGCTAAACTCACATAATGTACCCCGGCTAGGTCATCAGCAAGTGTTTTCTCAATAAACGGGAGGCAGTTTGCCGACCGGAGTTGAAAAATTAACACTTGTTCTTTTTTAGACCCCACATCCACCTCAGCCATATCCTGACATGCACAACTGGTGTCAGTGAAGTGGGATCTGACCCACCATGCGGTCTAACAAGTATTGAAATTACGGCTAGATGCCAGGACATTTTCTTTGACCTGGGGGCCATGCAGTAAATTAACTTCTTGCGGTGCTGGAAGTACCGATACGACACTGCATTTTTACATGCCGCTGTCCCTGTTGCCATCGCGTCGGCCCTGGTGGCCCGTTTTATTTCAGCATTAACACACGCGATACAACGACATCGCCGCGCGTTGACCATCACGCCGCCAGCCGAGCTGCAATCAGCCGGATGCCACTGTATCAGATGCTGCCGGGGCAGCACTTCTCACCGCCGCTGTAGCGTCGCTGCGCAGCCTGCAGTCAACGCCCGGCTGCCGCTTCGTCTGCCTACGCCGCCTTCGACGCCGCCGCCAACGTCGCCGCCTCCAGCACAATGAAGTAGTGTAAGTCGCGATCAATTGCAGTAGCCTGGCCTCGCTATCTTTGTAGCAATTCCTTGAGTTGTTTGTGAAGTCATTTTGTAAACATGCCTGACACCCGTTCAAATAAGCAAGCAGGAGCTGCTGCCGAAATTCCTGCCACAGACCCTGTCACTATGTTAGAAGAACAGATAAGACAGTAAACTATGCAATAGATGGAATTGCAAGAGCAGTGCAATGCGCTTGCGGCGGTAAGCAACAAAATGTTACAATTGAACAAGCAGCTGCAAGCGCTAGTCGCATCTCTGCAGTTAGCACAGTTCCGCCTATGTCCACTCTTGTTGGCAGTTTCCCTGCCGTAAATTCCATCCCGACTTTCACGGGTAAAACTAACGAAAATGTAACGACATTTTTGCAGTGTGTCAAAGATATAGGTAGGACATGTAGGTGGCCTAATAGTTTCCTTTTGAGTGTGCTGAAGCGAAACTAGCAGGAGACGCTCGAACATATGTTGAGTCAGTCGACGCTCTGCGAGATGCTATCACTTTTGAAGCCTTGGCTAAAGGGTTAGCAGAGCGCTAGTCCGATAAGGGAGGTGTCAGTTATTATCGGGATTTGCTGTCTTCCTTACGACAGAAAACCAATGAAGATTTAGAAGTATTTGCTGATCGAATCCGCACGGTATCGTGTCGCACTTATGTGCTTAGCAACTGCCAGGCCCGTAATGAAGTTTTAATAGAGGAAGCAGAAGCAAGGGCTATAGATGTGTTCATTCGAGGGATTAACCCGCAAACCGGGACAGAAGTGAAAATGGCTTCCCCTACTACATTGCACGAAGCTGTGCGAATTGCACTGCTACGTGAGGAAGCAGGGAGATTTGTTACTAACCCATCGCAAAGTAACGAGTCGCAGCGCGTGTTTCTTAACGATGCAAAATGTCAGCGCTGCGGGAAGTTTAATCATACTGCCGCGCGCTGCCGCGCACCGTGTTGTGGCAGATGCCACAAGATCGGGCATACCAATGCCACATGCCCCCAAAACAATGTAACCAGACAGAGGCAGCAAAATGTTCCACAGACAAACAGGCAACGGGGTAGTTACCAACAGGGAAATGGTCGGGGGGCAGGCTCAGCCACCAACCCTCGCCCCCGATAAAAGTAATGAAACCGGTGTATAAAAAACAGCAGAAAGATGAGGTGGCAAATGTTTTGGTAGAGGGTAAACTCAGGGGTAGAACGATTAGAGTGTTAGTAGATACGGGAGCACAAATTAGCGTGCTGTTTGTCTCCTATCACGATAAGCGGAGGTTGAAACCGCCCCGCTATCACATTGATGGATTGGGTGAGGGACTGATCATTCCTGCTGGGTCATCTTTCGTTAGTTTTCAGTTAAGTAAAAAGACATATGGTTTTAATATGGAGGTTGTACGGAAACGTAGGAGGGACTTTGATATCATTCTAGGCAATGATTTCCTCAATGAGTACCAAGGGGTAATCGATTGTAGGACGCACACCGTCCGATTTGGTGAGGAAACTCACTTTTTCGGCGGCGTACGGACCGAAAGCGCACGAGGAAACTGTGAGGGATGGCCGCTCTCACAGGATCCGACAGAACCGCGTACATGGCCCATTAAATCGTTACGCCCAGTTACCATTGAGAGTGAGATAGGCAAGGTTCTATGGATTGATATCAAAGCTCCATTGCCTACTAGTTCAATCATTTTTGTGGATCCGGACCGTCAAAACGATGTGTTGGACAGGTTACAAGTTCACGTGAAGAGAGGTTTATGTGCTGTAGAGATAAAAGGGAAGAAGTTTTGTGTACCTGTATGTGTCGATAATTTTGGTTTGAGAAAGATAGAGATTCCACGTGGAACAGTTTTAGCAAGTGGTCAGGAAATATGAGATGATGAGTTTTCAGTGATAAATGAAGGTAAGAGTCAAAATAGGAAGCAGTTCCCTATTAGAAGTGTGCGTACCCTGATACCCTCTTTGCAAAAGCAATTTAATGAAAAATTAGAGCGTTTCAGTACAGCAGAGCAGAGGCTAATATGGCCCGTATTGGAAGAATTTGTGTGGTTGTTTGAGGAAAGGCAATATTTGCCTGCTACTGACCTCATACAGCACGAGATTCCCACCGGGGATGCTAGACCTATATCTCAAAAGGCATATAGGATCCCTTATCATTTACAACCGATAGTAGAAGACACAGTTCAACAGCAGCTAGCAGCAGGGATTATTCAACCCTCTGCCAGCCCCTGGTCGTCCCCAATCGTTCTGGTTCGTAAGAAATCAATCAATGGCGAGAAGAGTTATAGGCTCTGTGTTGATATGAGAGCGGTGAATAAAGTAACAACACCTGATACTTATCCTTTGCGTCGTATTGACGAAACCCCAGATCAATTAGGAAACTGCAAGTATTTCACCACTGTAGATATGCGATCAGGGTATCATCAGATTCCCATAGCTCCCAAGGACAGACCTAAAACCGCCTTTATTGTGCCTTCGGGTTTGTATGAGTTTTTACGCATGCCATTTGGTCTCAGGAATGCTCCTGCAACCTTTCAAAGATTTGCTGATTTATTGTTACGTGGTTTAAAGCCCACCACATGTTTAGTTCATTTAGACGATATTATTGTATTTTATAGAACTATTGAAGAACATGCAGAAAGGTTGAGGTGTGTTTTGTCACGTTTGCAGAGTGCCCATTTAAGTCTGAAGATAGAAAAATGTTCATTTGCACAGTCACAAGTCCAGTACTTGGGACATGTCATTAGTGCTGAAGGTGTCAGACCAGATCCTCGGTTGACTGAGGCTGTGAGAGATTTTCCCACCCCAACCAATGTAAAAGAGTTACAGTCACTGCTTGGCCTATATAATTACTGTCGCCGGTTTGTGAAAGATTATGCCACCATAGCTAAGCCATTAACCAAGTTGTTGAAAAAAGGTGCAGTTTTCGAGTGGTCAGAAGAATGTGAAGAAGCTGTAAAGAAGATTAAAGAAGTACTAACAAGCTCACCTCTGTTAGTCTACCCAGATTTTGAAAAACCTTTTATTCTTGCAACCGATGCCTCAGATTTTGCTCTGGGTGCAGTCCTTAGCCAAGAATATAACGGAGAGGAAAGACCTGTTGGGTATGCCTCCCGCCAGATGAATCAGGCTGAAATAAATTATAGTACTACTGAAAAGGAATTGCTTGCACTTATGTTCGGGGTAAACTATTTTAAATGTTATTTGTATGGTAGAAAGTTCACCGTAATAACAGATCACGCGGCATTAACTTGGATGTTGAATCTGAAAGATCCTAGCAGTCGTTTAACTAGATGGGCTTTAAAACTTGCCTTATATGACTACGAAGTTAAGCATAAACCTGGTAGACTGCATTCTAATGCTGACTCCCTGAGTCGTAAAGTAAGGGTAGTTCAAACAAATGATGTTTTGATTGAGGAACTGAAAGAGGCGCAAAGCCGAGATGTTGAAAGTCATAGGTATGTTACCAGTGTAGATTTCATTACTGAAGATGGTATTTTATACCGAAAGACTCCGGTTGGTAATAGAGTTGCAATTCCTAACGAATTGCAGTCCAGAATAATAGCTCAATGCCATGATAGTTTGCAAGCATGCTATAACGGGCGAAGAGCAACAAATGCAAGGATAGCTGCACGGTATTGGTGGAAAAACAGAAAGAAAGATGTTCAAAAGTATATCCAAAATTGTTTACCTTGCGCTCAAAGAGCACCCCCTCCTAGGACCAAAATACCTTTACAAAGCCTTCCAGTGGCGACGAGAACATTTCAGAATATTGCTTTGGATATCGTCGGTCCTTTTCCACAAAGCAATCAAAACAATAAATATATCCTGTCCATTATGGACCACTTTTCTCGATACCTTGTTTTGGTACCTCTCGCTTATATGACAGCAGAGACAGTTGCTAGAGAATTTGTCAATCACTTAGTTTTGCTTTTCGGCAGGCCTGACGCTGTTCTAACAGACCAAGGGACGAACTTTATGTCGGCTTTATTCGTTCAAGTGTGCAAGCTTCTAGGAATCAAAAAGTGGAGAACCACCCCCTTTCATCCAAAGGCAAATGGCCGCCTGGTACGTGTCCACAGGACAATTAAGAAAATGTTAAGTTACTATGTAAACAGAACGCATTCAGATGGGGACCATTATATCAATATAGTCGCTTCAGCCTATAATAGCCGTGTCCATGAGTCAACAGGCTATAGTCCTTATGAGATAGTTTTTGGCAAACCTATGAACTCACCTTTTGAATTGGACAAATTGCCCCCAGGTGTGGATATAACTGAAGTCAAGAGGTTAGCTCGCCGTTTCAAGTCAATTTGGAAACAAGTTCAAACCAATAATTCGAAAGCCACCAAAAAATAATTACAGCAGTAATGCCCCTTTACAAGCCTGGAGATTTAATCTTGTCGCATAACCCAACAGTAAGACGAGGAAGAACAAAGAAGTTTGCACCTCAATATGAGGGACCGTACCCTATCATTCGGTTAACCTCTCCAGTAAATGCTGAAATCCAGTTGCCAGATCGGTTAGTGATAGTACGTTTTGATCGTCTGAAACCCTTTTATGGAAAAGCACCTTCCATTCCGACTGTTTTGCCTGATCCATCGCCTAGTAATGTATCAACTATGCCAGGACCTATAGTGACTAAAGTAAAGAAAAAGAAGGTAAAACCTTTACCTGTCAGACCTAGTTATTCCTTAAGGAACAAGCATCCTTATGCATTGAGGTCAAGAGACTAAGTTTGTATCTTGTTTTGTAGTGTATCAAGCGTAGCTGTTAACTCATATTCATTTGAGGTTTCATGTAATACTTCTTCAGTTGCATGCGCTGCTGCAGCCTTAAGCGTAGCTTACTAATATGTAAGTGGAAAGCGTAGAGTAAGTAGCGAGCAAGCAAAGTGCTAGAAGTATGGATTAGAACGGCAGCATAATTATATTCGATGAGGAGATATCTGCTCAAATAGTACGATAAGTTGTCGCAAGGGCCCCTAACCACTTCCTGAATGGAAAAAGTGTGGTGTCACCGCCAGACACCACACTTGCTAGGTGGTAGCTTAAATCGGCCGCGGTCCATTTAGTACATGTTGGACCCTACCGCAGCCACAACTCGCAGTTGCACCGCCTTTTAGGCACTACGACCCGGCGCACGAATCCTGGACCGAGTGGTCCCGCCAGTTTGGATTTCATCTCGCCGCCTACGGAATTCAAGGTAACGAGCGGCAGCCTCATTTATTGTCGTGTGTAGGGGTGCAAACGTACCGTGTGATAGTGAAATTGTTTCCCCAACGCGACGTAGCAACTCTGTCCTACGAAGAAATTTTGTCGGCATTGGACACCTATTTCAAAGAAACAGTAAATGTCGTTGCAAAAAGGTATATGTTCTTTCGTACAAAGCGTACGGCCGGTCAAACTAATCGGGAGTGGGTTGCATCTTGCAAGGCCTTACAAGGGACTGTGCTTTTGAATGTGACTGTGGCCTTCCTTATTCAGATACTATGGTACGTGATGCAATTGCACAGAACGTTTCTGATGTTCGCATACGGGAACAGATTTTGAAACTAGTTAATCCCTCCCTTCAACAAGTGATAGACATATTGGATAGACAAGACACACTTGACTTTGCTCAGGAATCATTTGCAACTTCGCCAGCCGTGTGTAACATTAACCGGCCCGCCGGGCGCGCAGCACGGCCCGGTAAACTGCCCTCGCGCACGTTCGCACAGCTGCCGCCACGTTCTAAACCAGGTGTGCCGCGACAGCATACAAATGCAGTGAAATCATGCCCGCGGTGTGCTACTCGACATTCGCGTGAAAATTGCCCGTCACGCCAAGCTATTTGCTTTTTCTGTAATAAGAAAGGACATGTTCAAAGTGTTTGCCAGAAAAAGCTCAGATCAGACAATCGCAACCATTCCAGGCCCTTTGCTTCGGCCGGAATCGAACCAAGGACACTCAGGCTCGTGGACCTTCCCCCATGGACATTCATGTAGTTAATTCCACTTCGTCCAGTGCCACTCTCTCTAACAGTGACTGTGTTCGTCCCACAAAAAGTGTGCGCCGACGTCGCCGGAAATCACGTCAATTAGCAAGTGATTCTGTACCTGTATCAGTTCAAATTGCATGAGACAGTCGCTCTTGTCGTCAGCAGGACAATAAACTTTTTGTAGATTTGGACTTTAATGGCAAGGTCATACCATTCCAGCTCGATACCGGAGCTGCAGTTTCATTGCTCAATCACGACACGTACAAACCTCCGTTGCGTGCAGCAAATGTTCAGTTAAAAAGTTATTCAGGACAGCAGATCCCTGTGTTAGGACAGTGCACTCTTCTTGCAACATACAAGGGACAAACAAAACTTGTGTCATTTTACGTTCTTCGTTCTTCTACTGCAGTGAACTTGTTTGGTTTAGATTTATTTCAATTGTTTAACATGTCTATCGTAAATCAGGTCCTATCAGTGAATCAGACTGTGCCTTCAGACAGTGTTTCTCGTCTGTGTGAAGGGCGGAAGCCTTATAACACGACCGTTCGCCGATTTGCGGGGGAGTAATGTGGTGTCACCGCCAGACACCACACTTGCTAGGTGGTAGCTTAAATCGGCCGCGGTCCATTTAGTACATGTCGGACCCGCGTGTCGCCACTGTGTGATCGCAGACCGAGCGCCACCACAAGGCAGGTCTCGAGATACGATATAGCACTCGCCCCAGTTGTACGACGACTTTGCTAGCGACTACTCCGACGAAGCCTTTCTCTCATTTGCCGAGAGACAGTTAGAATAGCCTTCAGCTAAGTCCATGGCTACGACCTAGCAAGGCGCCATTAGCCTTACATAGTTTGATAGTTAGCGTATGAAATGTCTCATCAAGAACGTTGTAAAACAATGAAGAATTAAAAGATAAGTATTCGAGGAGCTGCATACTTTTCTTATTAGAATTCACTACTTATCCTGTTACAGAATTCACGCCCGTCTGCGTTAGATTTCGGCCACCTCGTCTAGAAGGTGTTGGCACATTTACCAACACATCAAAAAGTAATTGACAAATAATACGAGACTATCATGCTCCTACACTAACACGAGTTTAAAACTCGATCCTGGGATATTAGATCAGTTATAGCCACTGTTTGTATCTTCCATGTAATTAAATTCTCCAGAGCTTAAGATAACGGAACGATTACAGCTGTCCACATTTTCTGCAGTTCCTGTGTATCACACTAGACGATATCAGGTAACAGGACGAGAATAGTGAGGTTTTGGAATCATTTACTATCGAAAGAAATAATAACACAGTACATACAAACCTAATATTCAGCCTGGAAGGACACAGCAATTTTAATGATATTTCTTTTCACACGTTGCACTGTCCATTTACACAGCATACCTATGCAAAGTACGTATGACTATCAGTAACAAAATACACCTACTAGTGCCACTGTAATGAAAGAGAGCTGGTAGCTGCACCGAAGCTTTAGCGCGTAATATGCCTACAATGAAATGATGGAGAGTATGACAAAGAACGTTGAAAGGTAAGTGTTCTGTGAAGAGGAGTGATCTGTGTTATGGTACCTGGTTATGGGAACTACACTTGTAGTATTTATGCCATTCATCCTCCATATGACAGTACTGGTGATTTCCCTTTTGAATATCGCTGCAATAGCTATTAACCACATATCATTTTGTCTAATGCTCAAATAAAGTACACCTTTTCATAATGATGTATGCCGACGTACACAACACAAATTGCTATCTTTTAAGAGGAACTTTTATTGATTGCCTAGCAGAAGCTAGTGAAAACTCTTCCCAGGTTGCAAACCAAGTGAATATTCAATGTAAATTCTTCAATACTATGCGATGAAAAAATAACTTATTTAGTCAAAGTTCACATAGAAAGATACTGGCACTACAAAGTAATTGGTAGAGGACACAATCATTTCTAATGTAATGCATCTCAGTTCGTATAGCGCCCAATAATATTTTTCCGCTATCTTGGAAAACAAGGATTAAAAGTTTTTGTGTTCCACCTTTAAAGAGACTATTGGTATTCGCGGTTGCAAGTTAAAGGAAGTAGTGCCGCTCTTGGGCGTCTTCGGGCGTACTCCTTCGCCATACACATCCCGGAATTGGCGGATATACATAACTTAGTGTAGCCTCCACTACGATGTGCATTTCTGTATCCAACCTGGCTATGTACGGAAGGGAGCTGGGCTCGGAATCGTCCGATAGAGAGCACTACTTTAAGAAGAATGGAATCAGAATCGTAGTTAGAGTTGAAGTATTGAGTATCGCAACTGCACTAGTTTGGCATAGTCAAACACTAGTGTACTAAAGTCATTCACCTACATAGTGACAAATTAACATTCCACGCCATCGCAGGCAAGAACAAAACATAACTAAGCGTACGAATAAGCGCACAAATGCCTGATAGAGCGTCCTTGCTGGAGGCGCCAGAGCAGCGCATTCCGTTAGATACGCAGCCGCACGCACACCCACACACCAGTACACCCTGCGTCGAATGAATCACTGCGCCACATTTTGTAATTTGTTACGTCATCTAATGAACCACACACGTCCTAGTTGAGGAATTACATTACTACACGAAGTATCTTATACCTAACAAAACGCAAATTACATAAAACACACTAGTAAACGAAATTATTCCTACCTTATCTACAGCTTTGCAACTAATTCACACTCTTATGCTGTCTTAAATGCAACCTATGGTGTTCAACAAGCACGTATGAGAATTATAGGATACACAATGCCGTGATACGCCATGAAACGGGTTCTGCACTACTAGTGTAAATACGTCTCACATATACACATTTGCTGTCTTCTACAATGCAGATAATCATTTTTCTTAGCTAATGAAGAATAGAACACTATTAGCTTTCATACAAGTGATCATTATAGAAGGCTAAATCGGAGAATTATTCACTGTTTACATACGACACACCTATAAAATTATGTCTTACTGATAGCAACAGCGGCTCACCGAGCAGACGCCACAGGTAAGTCATGGATCGTCGAGATGTCGCCGTGGTGCTACAGTACGTGCTCAGGTAAGTCTCCAGGATTAGGGAGATACATGATAGAAAGAGGATAGGGCATGACACACAACTACTGACAAAATAGAGGCAGAGTTAATGATAGCTGGTCTGCATAATTACTCATGCAAGTCTATACTTCGAGTCAAGCTCAATAGGGTATTCTTTCTTCACTAACGTTTTCCAGTCTGTTCCTTTGGCAGTGGTCCCACTAGATAGTGGATAGGAAGCGAGGATCTCGTCAATCCATTCATGCGCGTCACTAATTAAATGACGAGACCCTCACGTATCCTCACAGCCGTCGTTATTCAGCATGGAATAGCATAACTATAGATAAAATATGCATATGAATCTTCAGGTTTTCGCGGCGCAAAGACTGCTCCATTAAATTTCGGGAATGCAGCCGCATAAATTCTGCTTCTTCTTCTAATATTTCGGCTGTATATCTTTCAGCCATCTTCAGAGAGAGCCGTACGACTGACGCCCCAGCGCTCGCTCCATCCTTTTAAACTCGCGGACCGCGCCACTGCGCATGCGGCCACAGATGAACAAGGCGCCAGTGATGTTGACGACACGTTTGTAGGGTGGCCCCATGGCGAGGACAAATTGCAGGACTTCTTAAACCATCTGAATTCCATCCATGGACAAATTCAGTTTACAATGGAAGTGGAAAACGAGGGATGTCTTCCATTTTTGGATGTCTTGGTTCGGCGTAAAGAAGATGGCACTCTGGGTCATGCAGTATATCGGAAACCGACCCATACGGACTTATATTTACATGCAAATAGCTGTCACCATCCATCGCAGACGAGTAGTGTTCTAAGAACTTTGGTACACCGAGCACACGTCATATCTGATGAAAGTAGTTTAAAAGACGAACTTTTACATTTGAAGAGAGTTTTTGAGGACAACGGGTATTCTCCACAACAGATACGTAAGGCACTACAAATAAAACCTAAGGTGTCCGTAAGGAATGCAGAAGATGACGAGGAAACATTTAAATCCATGGCTGTCCTGCCGTATGTGGGAAGCCTTTCATCCAAAATAGGACGGATCCTCACTAAACATAAAGTAAAAGTGATTTTTCGTCCACCGGCGAAGACGGCTGCACTCCTGGGTTCCGTTAAAGATGACTTACTACTCCGCAAACCTGGAGTTTACAAAATACCATGTGAATGTGGCCTTTCATATATCGGACAAACGAATCGTACAGTCCAAGAGAGGTGTACGGAACATCGCAGGTACACTCGGCTCTTACAACCCAGTAAATCGGCCGTGGCAGAGCATTGTATTGATTCAGGTCACTCTATGGTATATGAAAATGTCGAAATTCTGACTTCTGTTTCATCTTTCTGGGACTCCGTAGTAAAAGAGGCCATTGAAATCCGCTTGGCGAAGAATTTAATTAATAGAGACAGCGGTTTCACATTAGATAGATCATGGAATCCGGCACTTTCAATATTGAACTTACAAAGACGTCGCTACAGTTCAGCTCCCAGTAATACATCGATCTCCCAGCATGGATCGAATGCGCAGCCACAGACGTAACTCATGCATATGTTACGTCTTTGCCGCCGATCAACATCACTGGCGCCTTGTTCATCTGTGGCCGCATGCGCAGTGGCGCGGTCCGCGAGTTTAAAAGGATGGAGCGAGCGCTGGAGCGTCAGTCGTACGGCTCTCTCTGAAGATGGCTGAAAGATATACAGCCGAAATATTAGAAGAAGAAGCAGAATTTATGCGGCTGCATTCCCGAAATTTAATGGAGCAAAATATGCATACTTTACCATAACAGAGTAAGTGGTTTTAAAGAAAGAACCATTTATTAGAGAGTGCCACGATTTTATTACAATTTAACACCTCAATGAACTACATTTGACCGAGCGAGGTGGCGCAGTGGTTAGACACTGGACTCGCATTCGGGAGGACGACGGTTCAATCCCGCGTCCGGCCGTCCTGATTTAGGTTTTCCGTGATTTCCCTAAATCGCTCCAGGCAAATGCCGGGATGGTTCCTTTCAAAGGGCACGGCCGACTTCCTTCCCCGTCCTTCCCTAATCCATTGAGACCGATGACCTCACTGTCTGGTCTCCTTCCCAAAAACAACCCCCCCCCCCCCCCCCCAATTACATTTGACTCACATCACCACAGTCCCACTCGCTCCTATTTGCTATTACCGTCATTTACGCACTTTGTACCGATCACACCACCTTGAATTACAAGTAATGTTTTCACACACCCAGTAATGGATGTCCTTAGTATTAATAGCCATGGACCATGACAGTCTCCTTTCAAGTTACGTAATTCGTCCGGAATTAAATGTCTTAATGCCAACTCGTAGCAGATTGCACATCTATTAGTCCTGAGACGACTATACTGTCTTCCAGTCGCTTTGCAATGCTTGCTCACTGATCTAAGTCATAAGCTAATTTATGCTGTGTATTTCGTTTTATTGTTTTGTATTATTTTATTGTGCTGCTAATTGAATTATGCCTCATGTCAGTTTATTTGTTGTATGTGTGCATTTTTTTGTCATTTTATGCTTTATACCTTCAGTTTCTATACGCAGGGAACACGGGGCCATGTCTCAACCCTCCCTCTACCCTCTCTGTATTAAGGGATAGTTACTTACTATTATCTTTCCTTTATGAATCAAATATCACCTAAGCCATGCCAGTCATTCTGCTACCTTGCATATTAAGGAGCGGCTCCGCGATAAAGACTAATACACCTGTTTGTCTGTGGAAATGTTTCGCTGCCACCGCAGCGATGGAAGACTATCTGACACAGTCACTGACGTGTCAGATTGATAGGTTGGACTCAGCAAATTATGGGAACTACTCAGGAATGGGCCCAAGCGCTACGTAGTAATTGACCAAGGGTAAAGGAACGCCTGCTGAGTTGACCTGAATCACAACTGGCTAGTTCAGCGAGAGACAGATTCTCACTCACAATGGACAACGAGTAATAGGGACAACTATTTCGTTGGCTCGGTTTTTTCACGCTACTGACAACACACGACATGCTGGTATCCGTGCTGCCGAATCGGTGGATACCTGCAGTCGCCTGTGATTGCAGTTAATTTTTGAAGTCCTCCCCTTTTATTACTTACTCTACTGCCGAGCCCTCGGATCTATCCTGTCTTTCTTCTTTTGTTAATGAGTATGCAGTGGTACTGTAAATTTCTCCAACAATACCGGTCCTATCCGTCTTTCCAGCCATTTTTCCCATCGAGGTATCACTCCTCCCTTGTTGCGGTGTCCATGTTTAAGCTATTCGTCGACGATCTATTGTGAAGTGAGAATCGTGTCTCTGCTATCTAGCCAAGCGAAGAATCAGTGTCCTTCAACAGTAGGCGAAAACCTGCGTTGGAAGTTTTTTAAGACGTAACCATGGGCATTACTTGGTTGTTCCTAAGGAGAGCTTTGTCCCTCCCCTAAAGTACATAAATACAATCATCGTGTTCGCATTTTCACTTTTCCTTGCTGCTCGTGACTTTTCGTGACACTAAACACAAGTGCGACGCGTAATTTGCGTCATAGCGACGATACGATACGTACTTGGAAGAGCCACCACACAGTTCTTAGTGCCAACATAAATTATCTCTCAGCGTAACTCGCTAAACTAAGTACGCCAATACTCGGTCGTGTAAGAGGGAAGTTTCATTCCCCGCGCGTACTACTGTGAAGTAGTGCAGCCGGCAACACACGTGTGCGTACGGGCACGAGCTGCCTGATCAGCAGCCACGCGCGTACGTATTGTAACCGGTAAACTTTACTGTGCAGCTACGCTTCACCTCTCAGAATCTTTATCCACATAATGGGCAGTAAGTCACTCTGAGCTTTAAAATGCTATACATTATTACAATGTTGATCCGCCTTTTCTTGCATTACAGTCATTATATACTGCGTTATTGCGCTGCCTTCTTAGAACCCGAGTATTATGCCAGGTGTTGGCACATTTCTTCTCCAACAGTCACGTCAGCGAATCTCGAGTTTTCATAGAAGTAAGGAGCCGAAGTATCTGTCTTGTTGCCGGCCGGAGTGGCCGAGCGGTTAAAGGCGCTACAGTCTGGAACCGCACGACCGCTACGGTCGCAGGTTCGAATCCTGCCTCGGGCATGGACGTGTGTGATGTCCTTAGGTTAGTTAAGTTTAAGTAGTTCTAAGTTCTAGGGGACTTTTGACCACAGCAGTTGAGTCCCATAGTGCTCAGAGCCATTTGAACCATCTGTCTTGTTAAGTTGCTGTTCCCAATTTGCCTGAAGCAATCGGGGTGTATTAACCACTTCAGTCATGCTGTTAATTGCTTAATGCCTCGATATCGTAACGAGTGTGGTCCTTGGTTGTTGCCAATGCTTCTCACGTAACCATCTCTCCGCAAATGCTTGCTATTTCATCCTTTTCAGCCATGCTCTGCCTTACTTTTACCTGATGCCGGGAAACATTTTGTTATCCTCGTAAATATGCACTGGTTTGCTTAATCCACGAATCTCGACCACTCAACAACAGCAGTAGCAAGTCCTTCTTCAAGTTAGTTACTACTCAGCCCATCTGGCAATCGCAACCTTGTACACCAGAATCTCTTTCACGGTCGCTATCATCGGTTTTTCCTCTCATTACCTCTGGTGCTTATATGATGATGAAGTCCCATCTCGCTTTGGCAACCCATAGCGAAGAATAGCCACATATTGTCAGACATAGTGTATGAACTACATGTTATCGCCTCATGAACGCCTGCACAACGTTCCTTACACATTCACAGACACCTCATCCAGATGATACGTATACACAGTCATACGCACCCTACCCTGAAAGGGAGAGTATAAACTCTACTACAGGAGGGAGATGTATTGAAAGGGTTCAGCTGCACTTTTTTTGTTTGCATTTCTGGCGCTTAAACCTTCTATCTGGTTATCGCTCTTGCATCTACTCACTTTATTTGGAGAGAATTATTCGTTAAATACTTCTCACCGGGAAAACCTGTTACAGTTCGCGCAGAAAACGCTTTTCAACATAGTGGGCAATGTGTTGTCTAGGGTAGCTGCAGCGATCCGAACAGTCACCCCGGAAATAAAAACTCCGTAGATAAAGGGCCTACGGAATTTTCTGAAAATTGTTGTCACTTACAAAATGTAATTACCGCCATTCTCTACCTGTGTGTAACCTTCTCTGTAAAGGATACAAGCATGGTTAAGTGCTTCCATCAACACGCTTAACCGTTTATCTGCATCTAGCGGCTAAGAAACCTTCCACCTCAACAGATTGACTCTCATTGATATCGCACCAATATTCTGGGTGAAGATCCATAAATATCTATATATAAAACAAAACACACACAAATAACACGTAGGCGCTGCTGATCCCCTTTCAGTCACACTTCTGACTCAGTCAGATTGTGAAATTGCCGTGTCAGTCTTCTACACGTGACCGCTGACTATAGGTACTTGTCAGCAATGGTGACAACCCTCTTTTGGCTACTTGCTCTTGTATAAAGACCCGTGACTGCTCACTTACTGGCCAGTTCAGTATTAACATTGAAGTTGCATCCGCCTCATCGGAACGTACTACTCTCCGACTCCCTTGCACGGTAAATATTAACCCAACACTATTAAGCGCTGCTGTGATATATTTTGTCGTCATTACTACATACAGTCGCATAGTGATATTCTCACGCCTTCTCTCTCTTCTGAATGCAGGACACTACTACACTCTGTCCTTTCATCGGCCACTTCGGCGGTGTCTCTCATAATCTATTGGAGTTGTTGAATAACTACCAGGAGAATATCGACCAGACATTACACCATGAGATGCTGTGCTTTATTGATTCTTTTTACTGGAGCAGTCAGTCTCCCACCCTTTAGTAATCATCCGTCATCGTCAGGCATCATGTTAGAACGTTTGAACAACTTGCTATATACCCGCCACCAAGCGGTAATACGTGCCGATATACAACTAACCTCCATTAAGGAAGAAGAGCTACCTTTACAACAACTTATCAATCGCCTATTGGCCTGTGAACCTTTACTTGAACAGTCAGGGCAGACTTCCACCTTATTCACTCTGTGGGATAAAACAAGCACTGCTAAACACTCAAGAACAACTACGAAGCATCTCCGACACTGTGCCCCTAACTCGGGTTAAGAGAGCCTGGTTCAATGCCGGAGGTGCGATACTCAAAACTATCTTTGGTACCCCCGACCATGCTGACGCTAACCGCTGGGACCAACCCTACGCCAAGTAACTTTTTCTACTAACCAAAACCGGGACGTACTGGTCCACCAGCAATTACGCCTCACCCTTATTGAAGACAGTTTATTAGCTGCTACTAGGCAAATTCGTGTCGTGGCAACTGACCTTGTACACCGGTACGAAACATTTAGGAATGTTATCCAACGGGACCTTGAGTTTTCACATCATACCATAACTAATGTGACCTACACTTTGGAGATAACGAGAGCACTACAGATCTTACTATACAACACCCGTGCCATTCAGTTACATATTAACACCTTCCATACTATTACTCTGCTAGGACTACAGCATAAGCTTAAGCCGTCGGCACACGGACCGTGCTGTCGAACGTTAACGTTGAGTGTGCCAAGTTCAATGTGCTGCTGAACGCTCAGGAACTATGCGATTTGTGCATACGGTACGTGGGCCCGAACTTGGTATACGCGATCGCAACGCACTCCAGCGGCAGTTGAGGGATGTTTCTAGTTCGTAAATCACACTGTTTACTCAACGGGCGCGCGTAAAATTCCCACGTTAGCTCTATTTAAAACGCACATTTCCTCCTTCGTCCACGAAAAGGAAAGAGCCATGTCCCATCAATAAGGACACAGGCTTATAAAAGTTCCATTACAAACAGCGCGGTACAAATTTGGAATACTTCTCTGCACAAGATAAACATTATGTCATCATTCCCACATTTTAGTAAAACCCCAACGTCAGTCTTACATGATCACTGTTCCTACCCAGTAGCAGAATCTTTGCAACATTTGAATTACGAAGCGTAAAAGAAAAAGGAGCAAAATATCTTTTAAAGAAGTAGTGCAAGCTGTCCTGTAGATTAAGCCAATCGAACAAAGTCACCCCTCAAAAAAAGGTGAACTTTTATTTACATAACATCAAATATTATAGCATATTCTTATATTAAACTAATAATAAAGTATCAGAACCTAATAAAAACGCGAATGTTAGGAAACAAACATTTGGCAGTGTTTAGACGCGAACCATCGCCCCAACAATAAGTCATGCCTGGATAGAGACGCAACTCATTACACTAAACCGACAAGTACGTCCTCGTACGTAATCTGTCTTACCCCTTGCTAAAAACGTTAATCGTAGATAATTATGTTACTAATTGAAATTTAATTACAAGAAATTGTACCAAGAACAATGTGTTTTTGGTGATCTTCAGTGTGTCGTTGCCTTCAAATAGCCTACTCTCATAATACGCAAGTTACAATAATTCTTTTGCCGCGAATATGATGTTTCTCATTATTTTATTGGAACGAATCACACAACTAACAACGGGTTTTCCAGTGATTCTCAATTTGCTGGTGCTCAGAAGCGGCATATATACATATATACTTGAAATGAATGCCAATATGGCGCCTCACAACTCTTCTGAAGGGACACGGCGTGCGTGTGTCGTAGGTGGCGTTGTGCCATCTCATTGGTCAACGCTCAGACGCACGCTCAGAATATCTGACATTGCTCTGCACGTTCGGAAAGGCTCCCGAACGTGCTATTCCACACTATGACGTCAGAAACTCGGCACGCTCAACGCTCAACGTTCGGATGCACGGTCCGTGTGCCGACGGCTTTAGCCCTACGTTAATGCCTGCAGAAATGTTCCTGAAAACTCTGGCTAATGTTTCGTTTCCCCTGACATCGCCAATGCAAATGCTTTACCCTGTATGGGAATCTTCGCTACCCCATTATTATGCGGCAGCTACAGTACATCTTGTGCGAACTTCTCAGGGACTGTGCACACAGATTTCTCTACCCATCACATGCACCAACTACGAGTTTGAATGCTACCGACTACACACCTTACTTGGGTTGCCCTACGAAAGCAAGTGACTTGGCAAACTAATGATATCTTAGCTATTAGCAAAGATCGCCAAAGACATTCTGTCATGCAGCTGACTGACCTCCATCAGTGCCTTCACACTAATTACTATATGTGTTCAAACTTATCCATTCATACTGGAACTAAGGACTGTGAGGTGGCCTTGTTTTTAGAGGAAACAGTCCCCCCCCCCCCCCCCCCCCTCGTCCTCATATGTTATCGACCTTGCGTGAGCCTTGGTTTAAACCAGTAGGGGATAGTTTATTATATTTTGTACCTCAAACATCTACAATTGCTTTAATAAGCTATAAGCATGTTTTCGTCTCTCGGACGTATCGTTTCGCACTAGAAAACAGTGGATTACGGTTCAACATGTCCACCTGTGATTTAATAACAGCTACTGTCAAACTATCAGCACACCTAACACGAGTGAAAAATTTGAGCCTTGGACCCCTTTTACTTTATTTACCTGAGGTACCCGTGGTACTACCATCACCCGATAGTGTACCCAAGCTACCCTATGCTCGATTACTTCAGTCAATTGACGAATTACTAGCTCACGAAAAGGGCCAAATCGCCCTGGATCGAGCTGTTGCTCACATAGCTACCTGGCAGACACAGAAACAATTGTATACGGTTACTCTGCCTAGTGCCCTGACTGTTCCAACCCTGATTGTCGCAGGAGCCGTTCTCTGGTGCCTGTATAAGAAAGGATATTGTAAACACATTAAGTCAACACAACCAACTGTCCCCGAGGCACAGCCCGAGGGTGAATTTCGACAAGAGTAATGTCAGGGCAGCTCGTGGTCGTGCGGTAGCGTTCTCGCTTCCCGCGCCCGGGTTCCCGGGTTCGATTCCCGGCGGGGTCAGGGATTTTCTCTACCTCGTGATGACTGGGTGTTGTGTGATGTCCTTAAGTTAGTTAGGTTTAAGTAGTTCTAAGTTCTAGGGGACTGATGACCATAGATGTTAAGTCCCACAGTGCTCAGAGCCAGTAATGTCAGGCATGGTCTACCATAGTGAAATACACTCTTTAACTGAAATGAAGTTTGTATTGTCAAATGTTCATTTACTATTATTGTTATCATGTATCAATGTATCTAATCATGTAAACTATTGGGTGAAGATACTAGAGATGACCACTGAATGTAGGAAACCTTAGTTTATTTGCTACTGAAGCCCACCCCTGCAAACTTTACTGATACAATCCCTGGGGGAGTGTTTCAGACCGTGCCTACACAATACGCAGCTGCCACCATGTCCCTCCTTCCCGCCGTCCCCACCTGAGGGAACGACAGTGCATTCAACTCTGCGCGGCGCCCTGTGCTGCCTCGCTCTCCGTCAGTGGCACATGGGCCACCCCATCACAGCGCCACATCTGACCCAAAGATTCTCACTCTATTTATTTTTCAATGATTGTCTATATTATATGTGGAAGATATACCATCAACAGCTAGAACTTTATTGTGTTTAACCAACTGCAATCAGTGTCCCTGCACAGAAGCAGATGCCTTTTATGTTACATTATGAACATGTTTTAACTTTTTATTATCTGGCCGGCCGGTGCGGCCGTGCGGTTCTAGGCGCTTCAGTCTGGAACCGCGTGACCGCTACGGTCGCAGGTTCGAATCCTGCCTCGGGCATGGATGTGTGTGATGTCCTTAGGTTAGTTAGGTTTAAGTAGTACTAAGTTCTAGGGGACTGATGACCACAGATGTTAAGTCCCATAGTACTCAGAGCCATTTTTTCTATTATCTGTATATGAAGCAATTTTTTAGGTTATTAGTGTTTCAATAAGTCTTTAATTATTATTTTGAAGCTATTGACCATAGAAACTACCTCTCAGTTTGAGAATTTCAATGTTTCATCTAATTATTTACTATCTTCATATTCTGTTTATGTTAACTACGTTTGTCAGTTGAATACTTTTATTTTGTAGAATTAACTAATTTGTTACAATTACTACCTTCATATTTTAGTTTATATTCTGAAACTGATTCCACTATGTAGCAACGAGTTCAACGTTTGCCAAACAACACAAACAATTACACATTTCTAGAGGCGCCTGTGACCTTCAAAAGATCAGTGCTGATTCAGTTCGGCCAGCATCTACACTTCTGCTACACCGAGTTTAGCGTTGCAAGTATATATGAATAACAGAATCTGTAATACTTCATTCCAATGTCGTGAAACTTTTGACATACTTTTAACTATTTGTGCTAAGATTTGCATTCTGATACAGTAATGATGATGGGAAATTATCGTATTGAATCATCTGTGATAAGATTTCTCTAAATGTTTTATGATTTTGATCAACAATCTTCCTGTATAATATCGTTCTTTTTTTTTTTTTTTTAAAAAAAAAGGGACTTTCTTTTTATGTTGTTGTAAAACCACTCCAGTATACATAGATGTTTTTGTAAAACTTAGATTCACCCCACCCCCATTTTTGCAAATATTAGCACACCCGAGCAAGGGAGCAATTTTTTTTTTTTTTTATCAACGAGCAACAACTAATTTTCACTTAAAAACCTCGCTCCCGCGGAATTGGAAGGAGATATACAGGTGCTGACAGATTGAGCACGGGAGTCCTTTATTTTCAATAAAAGAAAATGATTTTTTTTAAATGCATGAGCTATGGATGCAATGGATCTTCACAAAGCCGTGCACGGGCCCTGGGTTGGCGACACATCAGATTTTTCCAGTATGTGCCGCTATCCCACGGCTTGTTCACATGCTCGACGAACAAACAACCTTTCTGCTGACGGAGTGACGCTTAGGGAAGCGTCGCTTGCCTAGGCAGAGCTCCTATAGCAGCCAATCAGAAAGGTCCAGGAGATCACGTGTGAGCGCCCACCGCGCTGAGCTGCGCGAACGAGGCGTGTGGATCGCTCTCTTTTACTGACAGGCCCCCGACGAGATCAGACGCATTGACCGGGCTCAATCTGTTTGCGCCTTAGGGCCGCTAAACTCGCATAATGTATCCCGGCTAGGTCATCAGTAAATGTTTTCTCAATAAACGGGAGGCAGTTTGCCGACCGGAGTTGAAAAATTAACACTTGTTCTTTTTTAGACCCCATTTCCACCTCAGCCACATCCTGAGATGCACATTTGTGGATTGCTGGTGAATCAGTTTTGGAAGCATCAGTGGTCAATATTTATGTTTTCACTAGCTAAACCTTGTACAAATAAGGAACTTGGACCATTAAAAAAGGAATATAATATGTAAAGTAAATCTTTAGAGGGAAATATGTTTATTGCACAAAAAATTGCATTGGCCTAACAACTAAACTGATCCTTAACAAATCAATGTTTCGCAAAGTGTGGTGACATCTCTTAACAAATGCTCCTTTCGATAATTCTGGGTGCAATTTGACATAATAAATGTAAAAATTGGTGCTTCAATTTTCTAAAATGATTATGAAATGCAGATTCCTCTTCCTCGACCTCCTTGTAATGTGTGTGAAATTCAGCTTCTGTACCATGTAATGACATTTCTCGAACTCATAGTTTTTTTTGCGTTGTTTCACACTTCGGTTTTCCTCCTTTAATATAATACAAGCTATCCCTGCAAGTTGTAAACCATATGAGTCCGATAAATGTCAGTTTCGTACAAATGTGGACTCCAGCATCCATGTATATAAGCTGTTGTGTTGAGTAAGTGCACTTCCCAAGTAAAAACAGTTGACAATCATCTTGTGGAAACCGTAATACCCGTGAGAACATAGCTGAGGACAGCCATGCAAGTTGAGATCATATGACCTGAACTGACTTGACATGACTAACAGTGTGAATACGATATGATGTGACGATGCCATGACATGATGGTGCTATGATGACCAGTGTGAATTGGCCTTAATGTGTGTTATTAAGCCATGTTAATGTGAGTTTAGTGCATTATAATATATGTTTGTGCAGTTTCATCTTCATCATGGTTCTGAAGTGTTGTGTACTGAGATGTAATGGAAATTACACAGTAGAAAAGTAGGTACAGGTGTTCAACCTTCCTAAAAACAATATAATGAGACTGAAATGGCTTCATTCAGTTCGAAGGTAGGATTTCACAATCACTAATTGTTCAGTGACAAGTTTAATGCGTACCTTTTTTTTGAATGAAATTTACTTCTGCATATTTTAGGATATGGCATATTGTTGTTTGAGGGATCATTCGGCTTGAATTTACATATTATGTTTACCATACTTCACTGGTTGTTTTACAGCTGTGTTACAGACACTTCAAACCTAGCAACGTTACTGGGAAATATCTGCCATGGACAGAAAAACTGGAAAAGCCAAAACTTGTTCACTTTCGAAACCACAGCTTGATTCAGATGCTGTGCCATATATTTTTCTGAACTGTACAGCCTACCTATCTTTAGCTGCAAAATCATCCAGAGACGGATCAGGAGAAAAAAGGCAGCAGCATTGCAGTGAAGCATCAATATTAGTGCAGCTAGTCATAATGAATGTTTAAAAAGACTATAATATAACAGCCTACATGAACTGAAAGATAAAATAAATGGAATATTTTTACAGAACTGGGTGAAAATAGGCAAAGAAGAGTGTACTATTTTTATGTGTATTGGTTTGACTGTGCAGTCCCATTATTTGGTGAATACTGTGATTTATAATCATTTGAAAGTGGAGATCTATTCAAAAGAAGTTTCATTAAACTTGCAGTTCAAGAATGTTAACACTGACAGAGGTTCTAATAGAACCAGATTGTATTCCACAGTTGGTCAATGTGATTGCTTCATTGAAAGGTGTGAAACTAAACGTTCTTAAGATGAGGAAGTGAAAACAGTAATATTAAGCTTAATAGAACAGTTGCCTGTCCAGGGTGAAAGCCTCAGTAGTTTTATGGAGTCACAAATGTCACTTAGTTGATAGCACCAAAAACAAAAAAAAGAGCAGAGGGTATATTAATGATTTCATAGTATTCTGCTCTCTTTTGACCCCAGATTTCCCCACATGCGTGTAATTTTGTCAGAAGTCGAACTCAGCTAATTTTCTGACATGAATTTTTTTTTAAAAACCGTATGTTCCACCTTAAACTATAATCCAACTTTGGAATAAAATTCGAGTAATTTTTTGCAGTACATCAAGGACAAAGTGCATATTTTTCAAGAACATAAAAGACATGTCTCATTAATGGTGGATGAAGTTTAAGTTAAGCCATATGTGGCTTTTCTGAGTTTAGGTAACGATCGACAATACATCACTGAATTTCAAGTTGTACTGGTGACAGAAAATTGTGTGAATGCAACTGACTTCAATCTGACTGCATCATCGTTTTATGTACAAATATTATTTGTAAATGTGTGAATGTTTTACTAAATGACTATTGTATATTGAAAAAAATGTTCCAGATATTCTTAACAATTCACATTCACAAGAATCAGTCATGTTTTCAAAGATGTGAGCAGCTTTGTTTACAAATGTGCATGTCATGTTATACAGGGTGAGTCACCTAACATTACCGCTGGATATATTTCGTAAACCACATCAAATACTGACGAATCGATTCCACAGACTGAACGTGAGGAGAGGGGCTAGTGTAATTGGTTAATACAAACCATAAAAAAATGCACGGAAGTATGTTTTTTAACACAAACCTACGTTTTTTTAATGGAACCCCGTTAGCTTTGTTAGCACATCTGAACATATAAAGAAATACGTAATCAGTGGCGTTTGTTGCATTGTAAAATGTTAATTACATCCGGAGATATTGTAACCTAAATTTGACGCTTGAGTACCACTCCTCCGCTGTTCGATCATGTGTATCGGAGAGCACCGATTTACGTAGGTATCCAAAGGGAACGGTGATGGACCTTAGTTACAGAAGAGACTGGAACAGCACATTACGTCCACATGCTAAAACCTTTTTAATGGTCTTTTTTACTGACGCACATGTACATTACCATGAGGGGTGAGGTACACGTACACACGTGGTTTCCGTTTCCAATTACGGAGTGAATAGAGTGTGTCCCGACATTCAGGCCAATAGATGTTCAATGTGGTGGCCATCATTTGCTGCACACAATTGCAATCTCTGGCGTAACGACTGTCGTACACGCCGCAGTACATCTGGTGTAACGTCGCCCCAGGCTGCCACAATACGTTGTTTCATATTTGGGGTTGTAGGCACATCACGGTACACATTCTCCTTTAACGTACTCTACAGAAAGAAGTCCAGAGGTGTAAGATCAGGAGAACGGGCTGGCCAATTTATGCGTCCTCCACGTCCTATGAAACGCCCGTCGAACATCCTGTCAAGGGTCAGCCTAGTGTTAATTGCGGAACGTGCAGGTGCACCATCATGCTGATACAACATACGTCGACGCGTTTCCAGTGGGACATTTTCGAGCAACGTTGGCAGATCATTCTGTAGAAACACGATGTGTGTTGCAGCTGTTTGGGCCCCTGCAATGAAGTAAGGACCAATGAGGTGGTCGCCAGTGATTCCGCACCATACATTTACAGTCCACGGTCGCTGTCGCTCTACCTGTCTGAGCCAGCGAGGATTCTCCACGGACCAGTAATGCATGTTCCGTAGATTCACGGCCCCGTGGTTTGTGAAACCCGCTTCATTGGTAAACACGTAGAACTGCAACGCATTCTCTGTTAATGCCCATTGACAGAATTGCACTCGATGATTAAAGTCATCACCATGTAATTGCTGATGTAGTGACACATGAAACGGGTGAAAGCGGTGACGATGCAGTATGCGCATGACACTACTTTGACTCAGTCCACCGGTTCTCGCAATGTCCCGTGTACTCATATGTGGGTTCATGGCAACAGCAGCTAACACACCAACTGCACCCGCTTCTCCTGTGACGGGCCTGTTACGGACCCGTTTGCGTGCTACGACCATACCTGTTGCATACAGTTGGCGGTAGATGTTTTGCAATGTGCGGCACGTTGGATTCTCTCTGTCCGGGTACCGTTCTGCATACACCCTGCAGGCTTCAGCTGCATTTCGTCGACACTCGCCATAGATGAGTATCATCTCCGCCTTTTCAGAGTTCGAATACACCATGGTCACAGTTCCTACAACACTACACTATCACAGACGTCTGGTAACACGGTGTACTACAGTTGGTCTGCGTGCGGAGACGAATGCAGAATAACAATAGCAGCAAGCGCTACATGCGGACACTGCGACAGCTAGACCAAACCACACAGTGCACTACAGCCACACTCGTAAACACTGTCGTCATCGTAAACATGTCCCTGCAGATGCTGCTCGCCGACCGTGGCCCGTGTTTGTTACAACACGCAACTGAACGTCGGAGGTTTCAAGCGTCAACTTTAGGTTACAATATCTCCGGATGTAATTAACATTTTACAATGCAACAAACGGCACTGATTACCAATTTGTATATATGTTCAGATGTGCTAACAAAACTAACGTGGTTCCATTTTAAAAAAACGTAGGTTTGTGTTAAAAAACATACTTCCGTGCATTTTTGTATGGTTTGTATTAAACAATTACACTAGCCCCTCTCCTCACGTTCGGTCTGTGGAATCGGTTCGTCAGTATTTGATGTGGTTTACGAAATATATCCAGCGGTAACGTTAGGTGACTCACCCTGTATATTCTGTGCACTACATAAATGACACTTCTGTGTTCTTAAATGTTTCAGGCTCATTTCTGCTTAAACAACTATATATGTCTTGTCTGTTAACTAACATCATTCAAATATAACAAAAACCTCGCTGACTTTATTAGCCACACAATTTTCTTGGTATTGACTGCTTTATATTATGACTACCACTTGGTTATGACATCGCAATCCAGTTGTTTGAACTTCTCTCTAAGTGATGCTGATTTACCATCATAACGTGTATCTAGTCTTGTGAGTAATGAATGAATTTCTGTACACTTAAAGGCTGTGTCATCTATGTCTGCAGTGTAACAATCTTCACACACAATTGGTGACCCTGACAGTGAAGAAACAAGTTTCACTTTTATTTTGTGGTCAGTACAACACTACGCCATAATGCAGGATAATCATAAGCTGACGTGTGCCATCGACGCCGAGTTTCAAGAAATTCGCTGTGAGATCCAGGTTTGGAGCTCTCTCTTCCTAGAACACGAACTGTGGATGCAGTGCAGTGTTCAGAACTGATCGGTACACAGTGCAAAAATCCATGTCTACTAGACAAACAAAGGCAGCAGTGCTGTTTTGACACCACAGTGCAACAGATATTTCTGCTATGCCAGGAAGACAGGTTACACCAAGCTTAAGATAAGTATGCCAGTGATTTCTTCCATGCCACCCTTGCAGTTATGGACCCCACTGTTTATGCCTAACCGACCATAAATTTGGTTCCCAATCATGGAAAATATTTTCGTGTTTTAACACCTCTCAGCTGATCATGAACAATGTATGTTAGTAATCAACAGTTTGGACCAGCAGGCAAGTGCATTGGTGTCAGACATAATTGTGCACCCACCTTGTCAGCAAGGTTACCTGATCTTAAAAAACTGAATTAATTGCTTGCAGCACCAAATGGCCAGACCAAAGACTCAGACAAATACTTTATGAAGAAAGGCGAGGTGTCAAAAAGCCCTTCGGAATTTTGGTGGCATTTATGAGGCATGATAGACACAATTATAGTTTCTGACAATTTGCTATATATTTGGCAACAGCATCTACCATCACATGTGCAAGTACCATTGGTCATCTAAGGTGGTCAGCCATTATACAAGTTGCTAAAAGTAGCTGATAGAGTGTACACTACATTGGAGTCGCTAGCTGTGGTTGCAATGAGTTTATGCACCACAGTTGAGACGATGGATGGGGAGGTTCAGGTGCAGCAGAAATGGGGAGGATCTAGTACACAACTAAGATCCCCACATACTACAAGCCCTCATCCACAAGGTTACAAGCATCATGGAGGTAATTTAGTTAACGTTTGCTGGCACCAAATGTACCTCAGTCGACAAGCACCAAAATCCACAATACCATGCAGGTATCAAAACGACAATTGCTAGTGGAATAACAAGCTCCACCAACTATGAAGGCAAGATATTCAACCGATGAAACGTCGTCACATAGTAATAAGGAAATAGCACCATATTCGTTTGTTCATAGCACCAGTAGATTGTCTACACGAACTCCTCAAACACCACTGCCGCCAACACACCCAGCTGCATCACAGAAGCTGTACATATTACACAGGCGTACAGACATGACCTTACTAGTTGACACTGGCTTGGATATTAATGGACTCCGAGCCTAGTGTGCACTTGATATTAAACCAGATAATATTTTATGACTGAAATTGGTAAACATACCTTTCACTTGGAAATTTAAGGTCGCTGAACCTATATTAGATGCCGATTTCCTCACACATTATACATCAACGGCGGATTTAAGGAAAGCACGACTACTGAACACAGCTGACAGCAGCACAATACCCAGAATACTGGGACACTCAGCCCATAATATGGTACAGAAGACAGACAACGCTTATGCCTTCAACAACAGTCAGCAAACATCAGTTATGAGCAAGAACATAGATAACATTTTCACCTTTTCTGAGATGAAATCTGAACCTGCACAATGTGATCTAGATGGCGTTTCACTTTTAAAGACTAACTGCTGTGCCAAGAAATCTGGTGTGAACAATATGAAAAATCCACCCACGAAATGTTGCAATGGATTTTTCACCAATTGGGGCTGGTGGTCCGAAATACAGTACCCAAGCGTTAAACTCAGCTCATCGCCGCGCGGGATACCCGGGTGGTCTCAGGCGCCTTGCCACGGTTCGCGCGGCTCCCCCCATCGTAGGTTCGAGAGCTCTCTCGGGCATGCGTGTGTGTTGTCCTTAGTGTAAGTTAGTTTAAGTTAAAGTAGAGTAGTGTGTAAGCCTAGGGGCCGATGACCCCAGCAGTTTGGTCCCATAGAACTTAACACAAATTTCCAATTTTCAGCTCATCGCAGTGGGCCATGGAAAACTTTTTACAGTGTACATGATGGACACTGGACACATTTTGGCAGATTGTCTCACATCTGCAGCACTGCCATTTCCAACGGAACTACCACAGTTGGTCCAACATATCTGCGTCCGCATAGTCAAAATCTGATGACGACCCACTTTATGCTATGTGGAACCGCCCGCTTTCGTCCAAAGAGCTTCGTATGACTGTACTCAGTTCATACTTCAATAACATTTCATCACATCACCACTTCAGCCAACGTACACCAGCACTTTTAAACACTTTTCCGGCACTACAACAAGGAGATCACACTATAGTGGTCTTACAAAATGACAAAACTATGAAGGTCTCAATTGAGTTAGTCAAGCCAACGTGGATCCTTCCCTCATCCTTACCTGACGCCATGCCAAAGCCGCAGACTTCATCTGTAGTTACCAACCCCCTCCATCAATCTGCGGGCACGTCACCACAGCCACGCTAACATTGTGGCCAATATTCTACACAGAGATCGACCGATGAAGATAGTTTCAGTTCCCTTACTTTCCAGGTGCTCTGCACTTTAGGAGGGACTGTGTGGGAACAATCTATCTAGCAATCGGCTTTCTACATCTACATACATACTCCTCAAGCCACTGTAAGGCGGAAGGTACCTTGTACCACTACCAGTCATTTCCTTTCCTGTTCCATTCACAACAAGAGCGAAGGGTAAATGACTGTCTATATGCTTCCACACGAACCCTAATTTATCTTATCTTTGTGGTCCATATGCGAAATGTAGGTTGAATGCAGTATAATAGTTCTGCAGCCAAATTAAAATGTCAAATCTCTAAACTTTCTCCATGGTGTTTCACGAAAAGAACACCGCCTTCCTTTCAGGGATTCCTATTTGAGTTTATGAAACATCTCCATAATATTAGTGTGTTTATCAAGTCTACCGATTACAAATCCAGCAGCACGCCTCTGAATTGCTTCGATGTCCTCCTTGAATCCGACCTGGTGGGGGATCCCAAACACTCGAAAGCGCTCAAGAATGGGTGACATTAGTGCTCTATATGCAGTCTCCTGTGCAGATGTACCACACTTTCCCAAAATTTTCCCAATAAACCAAAGTGGACCATTCGTCTTCCCTACTACAATCGTTATGTTCTTATTACATTTCATATCGCTTCGCAACGTTATCCCTAGATATTTAAACGACGTGACTGTGTCAAGCAGCATACTGCTCTTGTATTTGGACATTATGAGATAGGTTTTCCTATTCATCTGCATTAACTTACATTTTTATACATTTAGAGAAAGATACCATTCATTACACCTACTAGATATTTTATTTAACGCATCTTTTATGCTCCTACAGTCATTCAACTTCTACAACTTCCCATAAACCACAGCATCATCAGCAAACAGCCACAGATTGCTGCTCACCCTGTCATCAGACTATTTGTATTTATAGAGAATAAGAGTGGCCCTACCACAATTCCCTTTGTCACTCCTGAGAAGAACCTTTTCTCTGAAGAACACTCACCATCGTGGACAACATAATCAGTTCTATTACTTAAGACGTCTTCAAAGCACTCACATATCTGGGAATCCAATCTGTATGCTTGTACCTTCGTTGACAGCTGAGTTTCACATGAGTGATGCTTTTTAAATCCATACTGATTTGTGGACAGTAGCTTTTTGGGCTCAATGAAATTTATTGTATTCGAACTAAGAATATGCTGAAGAATTCTTCGACAAACCGGTGTTAAAGATATTGCTATATAATTTCGTGGGTTCATTCTGTTACCCTTCTTATATACGACAGTCATCTGCACTTTCTTCCAGTTAGTTTCATTTTTCGTGGAGAATTTTGTACGACAAAATATGTAAAACGAATCATTTTAAATTCACATCGCAAATTAATTTGTAAAAATGGCTACATGCTCAACATAAGATTTTTTTGTGGTACCACGTAACTAGGAGCTTTGTGTTAGGGGAGAGATTCTTAATATATGCTAGCTAAGTAAGGAGCCAATGACATAAACTATTCTCTCTAAAACCAAAATGGTAGTCCCTCTGAACGTAGTGACTGTAATTTTCAACTCCTTCAATTGCTTCACTGGGCCAGAGACGCCTATTATTATGTCCTCCACATGGGAGTCTGTGCGGCGGTTAAACAACAGTATGTTTGTACAATCCTCATGTGTAAATGCTTTCTTAAACGCGAAATGGAGAACTTCAGTGTTCCTTTTGCTGTCTTCTATGGCCACACCAGATTGGTCAATTTTTTTTATGTAGTACCAGAATTTAATCGATTTGTCAGTAAGACCTCTTGCTAAGGCAAGACGGTGGTAGTAGTTGTACGCTTCGTGGATCGATATTTTTACAGACGAACGAATTTCTGCTAACATTTACCTGTCGACATTAGTGCGTTTTTTTCTGAACTAGGAGTGTAACAGTCTTTGTTTCTTCAGCATTTTACGAATTTTGTTATTAAACTATCATGGGTCTTTCCCGTCCTTAATCCACTTAGTCAGCACATACTTCTCCAGAGCATGATTTGGTCACAATCCCCCCACGTTCATAATACTGGAATTAAATTATGTGCATTCATTGTTTGAATGGGATGCTAACAACTGCTTACCTGCTCTTTCAAGCAAAAAACTCTCCTATCTTCTCAATGGCTTTATTTACTAATAATCATCACTAAGATGACTTTATGATCGCTAATTCCTGTCTCGATACTGACACCATCGATAAGGTCAGGTATGCCTGTAGCATTAAGTCTAAAGTATTTCTATTTCGTGTGGATTGTCAAACAAACGGCTAGAGAGAATTTTCGAAAAACGTGTTCAGAAGTACTTCACACAACTGTCTGTCCACATTACCTGCATTGAAGCCATAGACGTCCCAATCTATACTTGGTTGTTTAAAGACGCCTCCAACTAATACTGCATGATCTGGGTATTTCTGCCGTACTGAGTATAGACTTCCTTTGAATAATTCTTAAACTGTCACGGTGGAACTGGGTAGCCAGTAATAACATCTGATAATTAAGTCGAGTTCAAACAATAGAAAATCCAGGCTGGAGTAATGCCAATGTTATGAAAAGGATAGTTCCTGTTCACCATATAGCGGAGATGCTGAGTCGCAGATAGGCACAATAAAAAGGCTGTTCGCTATACGGTTAGTAGAAACTATCCTTTTCATAATATTGACTTGAGTTCACCTAGACATGTTACGCATGTCCAGATAATTTGACAGTCAGGCTCAAATTCAGCCTTCATAGACAGAATATTTTTCGACTGGAATGAACACTCCCCCTCTCATGGCGTCAAATCTGACTTTTGGGTATACATTCCATGCCTTGCTAAACATTTCAGAGGAGAATAACTTGAGTGCAACAGATTTCCTGAAGGGCGGTAAATTCAGGAACTTTGATGCAAGTGCTTTGACAATTTACAGTTAAAATTTTGATAGCCAAAGTGTCTTTACTTTGTACACAGTCTGATTTCCCTCTCTGTGTATCGACTGATGAGCGTTCATCAGAAGGCCTCAGACTACTGCCTAGTCCAAAAACAGGCGTGTGCAATGTACAAATCCTCTGCTGCACAAGTAGCTGCTTCCTTTATGCAAGGAAGCAACTCGTGGTCTTGCGGTCGCGTTAGCGCTTCCCGAGCACTGGGTCCCGGCTTCGATTCCCGGCGGGGTCAGGGTTTTTCAAAATGGTTCTGAGCACTATGGGACTTAACACCTGAGGTCATCAGTCCCCTAGACTTAGAACTACTTAAACCTAATTAACCTAAGGACATCACACAGAAACATCCATGCCCGAGGTAGGATTCGAACCTGGGCCCGTAGTAGGCGCGCGGTTCCTGACTGAAGCGCCTAGAACCGCTCAGCCACAACGGCGGGCCAGGGATTTTCACATGCCTCGAGATGACTGGGTGTTTGTGTTGTCCTCATGATTTCATCGTCATTCATGAAAGTGGCAACATTGGACTGAGCAAAGGTTGGGAAATTGTACGGGCGCTGATAACCGCGCAGTTGAGCGCCCCACAAACCAAACATTATCATCATCATCATCATCATCATTTATGTAATGTAGCCCTGACCTGTCAAGGGGAGTCCTACAATTCTCCACGCCATAATGCAGGTTCTAACAACCCTACCACAACAAAGGTCAAAATTTAATAATGATTGTGGTGTTGCTCACGCTGCTAAATACTGCATTTTCGGGCAACAACAAAGTTATTATGTGGCAGGTGTCATTAGAGTACAGTTAATAAAGTCATTTCATGTAATAATAAATAAACTAGGCACTCATCTCTTCGTGTTTCCTACGCTGGTCTCGTTGTAAAATCATGGTTCAATCGTCGAAAATCTAGGTGGTAATGATTCCAAGCTCGGATGCAAAGAGACCTAGGTTTTATTCTGCTATATTCAAAAGTTTTATAGATGTGTTTCACAAACCATTCTTGAAGATTACGCTTTTGCAGGACAATGGTGATGTAAAAAAAGTAATCAGCACTCCGAATTCAAGTTACACTTCTTTTTTTATTACTTTTACTGCATTGGCACGTAACACACAAAACATCACTTCACGATACAAAACATACTTGAAAACATCTTCCTCACTGTTAAAGTTCACATTTTATAAGCTGACTAAAATATGCGTCTTTCCAACATGACGTCCAAGACTTGACCTTCTCAAGGTCCGACTCTCTAACAAACTACCGAGCGAGGGGGCGCAGTGGCTAGCACACTGGACTCGCATTCGGGAGGACGTCTGTCCAATCCCGCGTCCGGCCATCCTGATTTAGGTTTTCCGTGATTTCCCTAAATCACTATAGGCAAATGCCTAGATGGTTCCTTTGAAAGGGCACGGCCGACTTCCTTCTCCGTCCTTCCCCAGACCGATGACCTCGCTGTTTGGTCTCTTCCACCAAACCAACCAACCATCTAACAAACTAACTATCGCTTACGTGCCCAAAAATCAGAGTTACAAGTACGACAAAGATCGTAGTGACAAAAGAAAGAATACACATAAGAATAATATCATTGTAACATAAACATATCGATGTATCAAAGTACCTCTACATTAATGAAATAAAATTTGAATGTTGTCTCAGAAATATGTTAACTACTTTACGGAAAGACAATAGAATATTACTGGTATCGAGAGGTTCAGATGAGGTGCTGTAAGGGTTGCGTAATTCAAGTACCATTACAAGGTCCAGAAATCGGCAGCCAAGACTGTCACAAAATCGATGGAGCCATTGTTTGAGACCCTCCACTCGGTTACAAACCAAAGGATCCCGATCATTTCTGGGAACAGTGCTGCAAATTGTGAGCTTTGGTGTCTGTTACATGAATGACAATATAGTACTGTTGAAGAACACTGACTGTTTGAACAATACTGAATGGCAGTCAAATCTCAGAGTAATTTAACTACAAACTTTGGTACACATTTCTGGCTAATAATACTAGCAGACTGCCGGATCTGAGCTATCACAGAGTGGGGCGAGCAGCGCTGAACTCTGACGGAAGTACATTTCCAGCATTGGTGGCTTATCGAACCTTTCGAGGACCTGTCTTCGCCGACGTCTCTCTTTACTTCCTGCGACTGGCAGCGAATATCTTTAGCGTGTGGTTCCTTCGTAAGGTACCAACTTCATCCTGGGATCTCACTCTTCGGACGACACCACAAAAATCATTAACAATTCTTAAGGGGAGGTTTACTATCTTTTCGTTCAAAAAATCGATTTTTTAAAAATTGAATTTTTGGATCCATAAAATTGCTTAGAGTCCACCCCTGAAACGGTTTTTCCGAATACGGAACGGAAACGTTTGTTGTTCGCGGTTGAACAAAAAATTGCACCTGCCTAAAATCGGCCCTTTTCACGCACCAGTTTTTTTTCTTTCGGAGGACGAGTGCTTGGGAGGAAACACTCAAAATTCAAATGAAAGTTTGAACGCGTGTGTTTGGGAGTTAGCCCCCAAGCATTTGCATTCTGATGCGAAGACTGTGGAGACTGCGACTTTCCTGGCAGTGAGCACCTTCAACGAAGGGTATTCAGCAGTTCTGAAGACCATCACAACGATGGACTCCACCCTGGAACTCTATTCGACGCAGTTCGCCAAGCATTCGGACGAACACCGGATTCAAGCGACCGAAAACCGTATGTCACCGGCCGTACGAGCGGCTCTGGAGCAGCGCAGGATGGCCCAGATCGAGCAGAACGCCCTCTATGAGGAAGAGGAAGGACTAGTTTATGGACCCGGTATAGCAGATTGAACGTACTTTGCATAATATTGCATTTATATGTAGTCAAAACTTCAAACGCGTTTTTCTCGAAATGACTTTTTTTATCGCGCGGTATGGTAACTTCAAATCTACTGAACCCATTGGTATGATTCTTTGTTTCTGACGAAGCTAACTAAATTGTCTAGGAGTTGTATCACTTTTATTCCGATCCATCAACTACAAATATTTTTACTTGGCTGACGAAGTCGAAAAATCGATGAAAAAAAACCCTATTGTTTTCAAATGGCCGCCATTTTGTTTCCTATGGTCCAAATAACTTAAGCGAGGTACAACTCCTAAAGAATCTTATATACTTTGCTAACGTCAACTCAATTTTGATTTCAGACGAGCCAGTTGAACTGTGACATACTGTGCATGATGGTCTACACGGAAATTTTGTTTCGTTCCGACGGCACTTCCTCCTTTGCTCTTCGACATTTCCGGTCGAAAAAATTCCAGTTTGTAGAGGAAATGTCAATAAACATTTTGCCCAAATTTGACATTGATATCTATAACACATCCCGAGAAAAAAATTCTCAAAGAACATGCTTTTTTCAGGCCAATGATAGTAAACCTCCCCAAAGGTGATGGCGGGACGACGTTGTCGCCCCAGTTGGGCAGCAGTGGGGAGGTCGTGCCATTGTTCAAAAGAATGCGTTTGGAGCCCGGAACACGCGGACGTGTTGTGCGGCGCGCCTCCATAGTTATGGCAAAATACGTTTTGTCTTTGCACATACACTACTGGCCATTATAATTGCTACACCTCGAAGATGACGTGCTACAGACGCGAAATTTAACCGACGGGAAGGAGATGCTGTGATATGCAAATGATTAGCTTTTCAGAGAATTCACACAAGGTTGGCGCTGGTGGCGACACCTACAACGTGCTTACATGAGGAAAGTTTCCAACCGATTTCTCATACACAAACAGCAGTTGATCGGCGTTGCCTGGTGAAGCGTTGTTGTGATGCCTCGTGTAAGGAGGAGAAATGCGTACCATCACGTTTCCGACTTTGATAAAGGTCGGATTGTAGCCTATCGCGATTGCGGTTTATCGTATCGCGACATTGCTGCTCGCGTTGGTCGAGATCCAATGACTGTTAGCAGAATATGGAATCAGTGGCTTTAGGAGGGTAATACGGAACGCCGTGCAGGATCCCAACGGCCTCGTATCACTAACAGTCGAGTTGACAGGCATCTTATCCGCATGGCTGTAACGGATCGTGCAGCCACGTCTCGATCCCTGAGTCAACAGATGGGAACGTTTGCAAGACAACAACCACCTGCACGAACAGTTCGACGACGTTTGCAACAGCATGGACTGCATTCGAAGACTGGTATCTGTAGATTTCTGCTTGATACAGCGATCACTTCAACCATCATCTGCCAACAGAGCGGAGTCTTCCTATACGACGGTTAGGGGGCCTGAAGATGGCGTAGTAAATCGCTGACTCGTAACCAAATAAAAGAACAATTTGAAAATTAGACGGCTGAAACGTGTTTGATTTGACATTCTCTGCAGCGCTATTAGGTTGGTGCATAAGCTCGTAGCGTTTTTGTTTTGCATGTTGGTGTCCCTGTTGCTGTTGGTTTATTTATAGATTGTCATTTGTTATTTGTAGCTCACTGTTGCTTTTTGTGTTTCATATTGTCATTTTGAGATAGTGAGTGGTGGTGTGGATGCTAGAAAATGGAATGCCAAGTGGAGAAATCGGGACATTTCGGTCGTGTTCTTCTCTCTGAGTTCAGCAGAGGGGAGACAGCAGAGGAAGCAGCCAGAAACATTTGAGCCGTGTACGGCGATAATGCCACTAGACACAGCACGGCAAGAAAATGCTTTTCTCGTTTTAAGGAGGATCGTTTTGACATCAGCGACTCTCCACGTGCAGGAATACCTTCGGTGTTTTATGAAGATCGTGTAAACCCATTAATTCACAATGATCCACGTCAGTGTACACGAAAAGTGGCAAATGAGATGAACTGTAACCATTCCGCCATCGTGCGACATTTGTATGCAATGGGGTAGGTCCAAAAATTGGGTGTGTGGGTACCGTATGCTCTATGCCAAAGTCTCAAAAATCAGTGGGTGGCGATATGTGCATCTCTGCTTGCTCGTCATCAATTGCTTCGTGAACAATGCTCACAATTCCTACCCTGTATTATTACTGGTGATGAGAAAAGGCGTCTTTATGCTAACATAAGAAAGAGAAAGGAATAGTTGAGCCCACACAAAGCAGAAGCTCCTGGTACAAAGATCTGCTCGCATCCACAAAAGATAGTGTTATGTATCTGGTGGAAGATAATGTTATGTATCTGGTGGAACATCTACGGTGTGGTGTACTACGTATTGCTTCCCCGAGGTGTAACCATAAGCGCTGAAGTTTACTGACAACAACTGAGAGGTCTTGCAAACGTAGTTCAAGGAAAACGACCAGGAAGACTGAGTGAAGTGATACTACTCCATGATAGAGCTCGCCCATATTCTGCTAGACTGACAAAAAACGCTATACAGGAGTTGGGTTGGGAAGTCATTCCGCATCCATCTTATTCACCAAATCTTGAGCCTAAGATTTTCACCTTTTCCGCTCTCTATCGAACAACCTTCAAGGCGGAGGTTCGAGTCCTCCCTCGGGCATGGGTGTATGTGTTTGTCCTTAGGATAATTTAGGTTAAGTAAAGTGTAAGCTTAGGGACTGATGACCTTAGCAGTTAAGTCCCATAATATTTCACACACATTTTTTTGAGCCTTCAAGGAACTTTTTTTCCGGATTACAGTGGGTTCCGAACATGGCTCGGCGAATTCTTCGCTTCAGAAGTACGTGATGTATACACTCGAGGAATCGAAAAGTTACCCCAGGGTTGGCAGACTGTTGTTAATACTAAAGGAGAATATATTATTAATGACTGAAGTCTCTGTTATGTGTATCTGTTGTGTTTATTAAACTTATGGAAAAACGATACGAACTTACGCACCACCCCAGTACAATGCATGGAGGTAAGTTGGGTGTCTTTGCTATTCCAGTGTTTACTGCCTCAGTATTGTGACTTTATCGTCGTTGACGACCATTTGGTTGAGACAGGAAATCGCATTTGCCGTGCACCATGCTGTCGCATGTCTGCGCATGAGCGTCTCTCGCTTCCTCTGTCCCTAGTGCATCACTGTATCATTAAGTTTGAGTGGTGAGATCTGGTTCAGCCTGTCAGGGTATGTGAAATCACAGAACATGCGCCATTATGCATAAAAAATTCCCCATCCGTACTTTTCACAGTCTCAAGATTGGTGTTTGGTGCACATTGCTTGGTGCCTGTATCCTGACCCGATTCCTTCACCAAACTTTTAACTCAAACTAGTATGTCCAGAAACTCTTTAATTCATATGTGGAACAACCCACAGAAGATGAAAGGCAGTATAGATAATTTCAGTAAGACAGAGGAATAGCACACACAGCATTGGCAACCTTGTCACGAGTTCGTGATGTGGTCAGCGAGATGAGGACACTCACCAGAAGCAGTGCTGTCTCCTGGTCGACTGGATCGCCTGATCACTCACCCTACGATTTTTACGTGCGGGGCAGATTGAAGGGTCAGGTGTACTTAAACAATACTCACACACTGGAAGCGCTGCCGCAGAACAGTGAAAACACTGTTACTGGAATCTCACAGGCACAGCTGCTACAGGTGTTGCACAGTATGATAAATCGAACACAGCACTGCTTCAGCGTCAACAGTGACGATCTCCAGCGTTTTCTGTGATGTTCATTAATAAGGGTCAATCCCGCGTCAGCCTTACTGTAAATATACTACTGACCATTAAAATAGCTACACCAAGAATAAATGCAGATGATAAACGGATATTCATTGGACAAATATATTATACTAGAACTGACATGTGATTACATGTTCACGCAATTTGGGTGCATAGATACTGAGAAATCAGTACCCAGAACAATCACCTCTGGCCGTAATAACGTCCTTAATACGCCTGGGCATTGAGCCAAACAGAGCTTGGATGGCGTTACAGGTACAGCTGCCCATGCAGCTTCAACACGATACCACAGTTCATCAAGAGTAGTGACTGGCGTATTGTGACGAGCCAGTTGCTCGGCCACCGTTGACCAGACGTTTTGAATTGGTGAGAGATCTGGAGAATGTGCTGGCCAGGGCAGCAGTCGAACATTTTCTGTACCCAGAAAGGCCCGTACAGGACCTGAAACATGCGGCCGTGCATTATGCTGCTGAAATGTAGGGTTTCGCAGGGATCGAATGAAGGGTAGAGCCACGGGTCGTAACACATCTTAAATGTAACGTACACTGTTCAAAGTGTCGTCAATGCGAACAAGAGGTGACCGAGACGTGTAACCAATGGCACCCCATACCATCACGCCGGGTGATACGCCAGTAGGCGATGACGAATACACGCTTCCAATGTGCGTTCACCGCGATGTCGCCAAACACGGATGTGACCATCATGATGCTGTAAACAGAACCTGTATTCATCCGAAAAAATGACATTTTGCCATTCGTGCACGCAGGTTCGTCGTTGAGTACACCATCGCAGGCGCTCCCGTCTGTGATGCAGCGTCAAGGGTAATCGCAGCCATGGTCTCCGAGCTGATAGTCCATGCTGCTGCAAACGTCGTCGAACTGTTCGTGCAGATGGTTGTTGTCTTGCAAACGTCCCCATCTGTTGACTCAGGGATCGAGACGTGGCTGCACGATCCGTTACAGCTATGCGGATAAGATGCCTGTTATCTCGACTGCCAGTGATACGAAGCCGTTGGGATCCAGCACGGCGTTCCGTATTACCCTCCGGAACCCACCGATTGCATATTCTGCTAACAGTCATTGGATATCGACCAACGCGAGACCAATGTCGAGATACGATAAACCGCAATCGCGATAGGCTACAATCCGACCTTTATCAAAGTCGAAAACGTGATGGTACGCATTTCTCCCCCTTATACGAGGCATCACAACAACGTTTCACCAGGCAACGCCGGTCAACTGCTGTTTGTGTATGAGAAATCGGTTGGAAACTTTCCTCATTTCAGCATGTTGTAGGTGTCTCCACCGGCGCCAACCCTGTGTGAATGATCTGAAAAGCTAATCATTTGCATATCACAGCATCTTCTTCCTGTCGGTTAAATTTCGCGTCTGTAGCACGTCATCTTCGTGGTGCAGCAATTTTAATGGCCAGTAGTGTATTTTCCGGGTCAGTTCTGTTTTTTCCACCCTGTACCGTCAGAAACCACTTCGCAATTTATATTAGGTATTAAAAATTTTTTTCTTCGTTCTAGGAACACTTTTATTAGTATTGCCAGTCGGCATTTTATATCCTCTTTTCTTCAAGTGGCTCGATTTCTGCTCTAATTCCCTCTGCATCGCCTGATTTAATTTGATAACATTCCATTACCCTTATTTCATTTTTGTTGGTATTCATCCTATAATCTCTTTTCTGCACACCATCCACTCCGTTTAGATGCTTTTACAAGTCATTTGGCGTCTCTGAAAGGATTGAGGCATTGAGATAGGAAAGGCCGTAACTGCCAAAAAAACATAACATAGTCGCTAGGAAGCGTAAGTTGTTATGTGCAGAGCTGTTAGCTCAGACGAGGTGAGATCTCCTTTTACAATGTCTTGGCAACCGAGCGTGTCTAGACGTGTTGGTAACAAGTAGTAGTGTCTGTTGTGATACGGATCTGTGCTTATAAATATGTAGGTTGCCAAAACCCCTTCCATTTGGAATAATAATTTGAATTTCTAGTTTCAGAACATTCCCATACGCCTTGTGGTAGTGATTTCAGCATAACTGAGAAACGGAAAAAGAGATGCAAGACCATGGTTCAAGGAGAGATAGCAGGAATGATTCGAAGTGCTGTAGATGCAAAGCCTAATAATCCAAAATGGTGAAGAATGAGGAATTCTTTGACTTCTTGCAGAATATGACAAGTTTTTGACTACAACTTCTTTAAAAATCAGCTCCCTCGGCTGCATTATACTGTCAAGAAATGATTTTCTTGTAATACGAGGGTTGGAACTTTAATAGTGCATCTATTTATTTACAGCTCGTAAAAAATAGATACGTGTTTCAAAGTTTTACTGACCTTCAAAGTAGTCACCAGCATTGTGTATAACCCGTTGCCAGCGGTGTGGAAGTCGTAGTATACTCTTAGCAGTGCCAGTTGTGTTGACAATTCGAGCGGCACGGTCTATTGCCCGACGAATTTGTAGCAGCTCTGATGCGAATGCCGTGAAGTGTTCCCTTCAGTTTAGAAATCGAGCTGAACTCACGAGGGCTTAAGTTAGGGGAGTGCAGTAGGTTGTATAACACTTAGCAGCCCCATCAGTCAAACAAATCAGTAACTGCTTGCACTGTACGTGCTTGAGCATTGTCCTGCAAAATAATGGCCAGGTCCTGCAGAAAGTGTCAACACTTCTGTCTCTCTGCTGTTCATTTTTGGAACACAACCTACGACCAGCTTAGAGACAGAAGTGATGACACTTTCTGCAGGACCTGACCATCTTTTCTTAGCCGGGCGTGGTAGCTGCGCGGTCTACGCGCCTTGCTACGTTTAGCGCGGCTTTCCCCGCCGGAGGTTAGAGTCCTCTCTCGGGCATGGGTGTGTGTGTGTGTTGTCCTTAGCGTAAGTTAGTTTAAGTTAGATTAAGTAGTGTGTAAGCCTAGGGAACGATGACCTCAGCAGTTTAGTCCCATAGAAATTTACCACCAAATCTCTTTTCCCCAAGGGTCTCTTTAATGTTCCTTTAGGCAGCACCTATCATTCCTATAGTCAGGTAGCTTCCACAGCTTTTCTTTTCTTCTATAGCCATTTCTTCTCTGTCCTTGTGTGCTTTCTGTCAGTCTCATGTTTTAGACCACAGTATTCTCTTTTGCCTGCTTCAGTTGCTGCATTGTTATATTTTCTCGTTTCGTCATTTAAACAATATACGTCGTGTATTATCCAATGATTCTTGCTTGGACTAGTCTTTTTCGTGTTTGATCCTGTGCTGCCTTCACTATTACAGTTCTCAAAACCTCCCCACTCGTCTTCCGTTGTATTTCTTTCCCTCCTTTCCGCCAGTCGTTGCCCAGTGTTCCATATAAAAGCCTCAACAACTTCTTGCTCTTTCAATTTATCCACGAAATCTCCGTAATGTGCTACTTTTCTGTAATTTCTTTCGTTTTAATCTGTAGTTCATAACCAATAAAATATGGCCAGAATCCACTTCTACCTCTGGAAACGGCACCGTTATGCAGTCTATCTGAAACTTTCTGCCGTGTCCAGGTCTCTTCAACATGTACAACACTTGTTCATTGTTCTTAAAACCAACTGTTAACACTGGTAAAATTGTGATTGAGGAAAATTCTACCAGACGACTTTCCGTTTTATTCCTTTTCGTCAGTCCATGTTCTCCTACAATTTTTCCATTTGTGATAGAGCTGTGGTAACGCGACGGAGCTTGCCGTTGCTTCCGTGCCATTTGTCTGCTTCCTTCCGCCTCATTACCTGCTTCCTCTGGCTCGAAAATCTGCAGACGTTTCGCTCGGACGATCTGACCTGCAGTAGCGTTCTGACTTGGGTGGTCAGGATAAAAGGCTGCCATCGATTGAGTGAGTTCAGGTTAACATTTTAGCACTTATTCATTTATTAATAACTTGAGTCAAGATCAATACAAAAATGCAATTTTAATGGAACAGTAAATCTGTCCTAACAGCTGAAATCAAACTGAGGACAGCAAAGAATTTCAAACACTCTGCCTCAATAAAATTCTACAGTATTTAGTACTACGAGAAATTAAGCATAAGCATAAGGACGAATGGAACAGGTACTTCCAATTGTTACTCAGTTTGGTGAATGAAATATCTACAAAAGCTCTCACTGATCGAATTCCCTAATATGACAACGTCTAATTTGTTTTAAAGTCCAATGAAATTTCAGTTTACTGTATTTTAGAAAAAATACATGCTTATTTTAATAATTCACAAACAAATTGGTAGCAAATGTGAATTTCCATAGAACACGAGGACAATGGTAACTTGCTTGGCATAGTCCGTTGGATCACAAGCCCTAATTCTGTCTTAACATGTACTTCGGCGTATGACGTCATTTCGCTCAAGGTCGTACAAATACGAGGTCAGTTAGAAAAATATCTGACCTTTGGCTGGGAAAATAAACTGGCTCACCTGCAACGTTGGACGCCGAATCACCCTCAAAGTAGTTCCCTTGGGACTCCACACACTACTCCCAGCGGTGCCGCCATTTTTGGAAGCATGCCGAAAATGCCTCTTTCGGAATGGAGTTTAGATCGGCTGTCGTTGCTGCCATAATGTCCTCTCTTGGTCGGCGTGGGTGGCCGAGCGGTTCTAGGCGCTACAGTCTGGAACCGCGCGACCGCTACAGTCGCAGGTTCGAATCCTGCCTCGGGCATGGATGTGTGTGATGTCCTTAGGTTAGTTAGGTTTAAGTAGTTCTAAGTTCTAGGGGACTGATGACCTCAGATGTTAAGTCCCATAGTGCTCAGAGCCATTTGAGCCAACCATTTGAGCCATTGTCCTCTCTTGCCTGAAATCTCGTTTCTTTCAACAGCCTCTTGACGTTGGGAACAGCTAGCAGTTGCAGGGGGGGCGGGGGTATATCAGGGGAGTAGGAGCCTGTTGTTTCGCCAAAACATCTGAACTGAGTGCGAGAATGTGATGGAGCATTGTCATGATGGAGGCGCCAATTTCCTATTGATCGCAAGTCCAGTCTCCTGCGCTGCACAACATTTCGCTGGCGACGAACGACATCACTGTAGCACTATCTGGTGACTGTTTGACCCTGTGGTGCGTACTCGTGGTGTACCACACCGCAGGAGTCAAAGAAAGCAATCAGCATCACTTTGACTTTGCTGTGCACTTTGCGGGTCTTCTTTGGTCATGGTGTCGAAGAATGCTTCCACTGTGACTACTGGGATTTCGGTTACGGGTCGCACCCGTACACCTGGACTCGTCACCAGTGTTTATGGTGTTCACGAAGTCGGGTCCACTGCTTGCGGAGTCCAGCATGTCCTGCGAGTCTTCAACACGAAATTGCTTTTGTTCTGTCGTCAGCAGCTTCGGCTCGAATTTCGCCGACACTTTCTTCATGGTCAAATCTTCGGCCACAGTGGAATATGCCGAAAAAATGCTGATGCCCACCTCATCCGCAAGTTCTCTGATAGTCACCCTAGGGTCCTGCATCACGACAGCGTTCAATTTGGCAATGACCTAGTCATTTCGGCATTTTGATGGCCGACAGGAGCGTGGCTCGCTCTCAACCGATGAGCAGTATTTAAACCGGTTGTACCACTCCTTAATCTATGTGATGTCCGTAGTATCGTCACTGTAAGCCGTCTGAATCTTCTGAGTGGTTTCTACCTGGCTGTCACCCAGTTTCTGGCAATATTTGATGCAAAAGCGCTGCTCCGGTCGTTCTGTCAAATTGAAGCATGATCACGAAGGTTCAAGATCGGCTCACGCTAGTGCACTAGATTCAAATCCATCAGGTGCTCGTAAAAGAAAAAGAAAGGTTGAATACTTTCCCAGTTACTACATAAACAAAATTACAGCTTCTAATAATATCACAAAGACCGATTGGTCACACATAAAGAAAGAGAAGGAAAGTGAAGAGATGAAAAACAGTGGGAACACAACTATAAAGAAAAATGGGAAGGAAATCAGGGACGCTAAAGAAGTCAGTAGTATTTTAAATCAACATTCAGTTGAGATAGTGGACAAACTAATGAAGCACAACTCTTTGGTATAAAATTCATTCAAAGTACTCCTCATGAGACAAAAAGTTTGTTCCTTCTCCCAACAAATGAACTAATTAAATGCTGCCTGCAGTGGTGATAACGCTTCTGACTTTGCTCATAAACTTAGGAAGATGGAATATACCGATTACAACAAATAATACTGAGGAAATAGATGGTATATCTACTAAACTAATTAAATGCTGCCTGCAGTGGTGATAACGCCTCTGACTTTGCTCATAAACTTAGGAAGATGGAATATTCGTGACATGTTTAAAACAGAGTAAAGTGATCCTTATTTTCAAAGGAGCCAGCAAGGAAGATCCAGGAAATTACCAAATAGTCACTATTACACCTGTCTTACCTAAAATAATAGAATGTGTAATTACAGACAGAATAGTAAATTTTATAGAAAAATGCAATACTTTGAACGATACCCAGCATGGGTTTAGGAAGTCTTAGATTCACCAATACAGAACAGTTGAATTTATAGCGTGTGTAACTAAGACACTAGAAAAACAAAAGAAAATTAATGGTATGGTTTTTGACCTTTCAAAAACTTCTGATCGTGTATGCCGCAACATATTATTAGGAAACCTTAAGTGTTATTGTATAAGGGAGAAAGCAGTTGATACGAAATCATTCATGGAAAATAGAGAATAGTGCGTAAAAATAAAGCAAAATGTGAACAAAAGTATTACAGATGTCTACTCAAACTCTGAATTTGTTAAATGTGGAGTGTCTCAAGGATCAGTGCTGGGCGCGCTACTTTTTGTTCTGTATGTAAATGATATGTCCAAAATAGTAGGTGGAAATGCTGTCATGTATGCGGATGACACGTCATTCGTTATAAGTAGTGTTTCAACAGAAGATTTAAGAAAAGCATGCTTCTCTAAATATGGAAAATGGAAACAATTATTTCAGAGGAAATGATCTTGTCATAAACGTAAATAAAACTACATATACGCAAATCCATACAAACAAAACAGCTAACTTGAACACTATCACAGTCAGTCTTGGAGACCTGGATCTAAAAAGAGAAAGAAACTTATAAATTCCTGGGCGTGGCAGTGGATAGATACTTGATATGGAAGAAGCTTATAAACAATGTTTGTCGTAAGTATATTTCTAATGAGAAAAATGTCAAGGATAGCAAACACACCAATACTGCTAACAATGTACTATGGGCTAGTTCATTCACAAATTTCACATGGTATCCTGGTCTGGGGAAATTCTGTAAATGTGCACATACTAAGAGTACTAAAGCAACGAAAGAAGGCTGTAAGATGCATAACAAAATTATCTTCTAGAGGTTCCTGCAGAAATAAATTAAGTGAACTACACATATTAACATTAGTGTCACTAAACATATATGAAACAATTATTTATGTAAATAGTAACCATGCTGCATTGTTAAACAGAGATATCCATAACTATATCACAAGAAATAAAAATGATTATCATACTGAAGGAAGTCGGCTGAAATTAACTGACAAAGAGGCGGTAAAAGCAGAATGCCTTGTCTACAACACTTTGCCAGACCATAAAGATGACAGAAAACAAGTTTGCTTTCAAAAATTGACTAAAATTTCACTTGATTACAACTTATCCATACAATTTTACAGACTATCTTAAAGCAAAAAACTAATATAATGTTTAATTTATGTAACTGAGCAAATGTGTAAATAACTTCCAGCAAGCATAAAGTGATTTTAATCTTTGATAATTATGTATGTATATCAACGTCTTTTTAGATGCTTGTATTTTAGAGGCTATTTTTGAAGAAATCAGTCATTTTACTGATACATGCTTATGGTTATGTACGTTTTAAACTTGTAATTTTTCAGATTTCATGTAAACTTGTCCAATACTATTGTACAGAATGGTCCACGGACATAAACAAATAGATAAATAACAGACTTCGTATAAGGAAATACCACACAATGTCCTGAAAAAAAGAGTTTTAGAAACAGGAAAGCATGGCTTCTTAGGGCAGCCAGACGGTATAGCAGTAGTGTCTACAAAACTAGTAGTGAGGCTTTGCATCAACGACATGCACTCATACAGAGCCTGCTGCTACAGCACAACATTAAACTACAGTGAGCAGTCTGATATATGGAAACGGTACAAATTAAGCAAACTACTGCCTATTAACGATGTAGAGAGTGTTTCAAAAGGAATATACGAATTACAAAATACACTACTGGCCATTAAAATTGCTACACCACGAAGATAACGTGCTACGAAAGCGAAATTAACCGACAGGAAGAAGATGCTGTGATATGCAAATGATTAGCTTTTCAGAGCATTCACACAAGGTTGGCGCCGGTGGCGACACCTACAACGTGCTGACATGAGGAAAGTTTACAACCGATTTCTCATACACAAACAGCAGTTGACCAGCTTTGCCTGGTAAAACGTTGCTGTGTTGCCTCGTAAAAGGAGGAGAAATGCGTACCATCACGTTTCCGACTTTGATAAAGGTCGGATTGTAGCCTATCGCGATTGTGGTTTATCGTATCGCGACATTGCTGCTCGCGTTGGTAGAGATCCAATTACTGTTAGCAGAATATGGAATCGGTGACTTCAGGAGGGTAATACGGAACGCCGTGCTGGATCCCAACGGCCTCGTATCACTACCAGTCGAGATGACAAGCATCTTATCCGCATGGCTGTAGCGGATCGTGCAGCCACGTCTCCATCCCTGAGTCAACAGATGGGGACGTTTGCAAGACAACAACCATCTGCATGAAAAGTTCGACGATTTTTGCAGCAGCATGGACTATCAGCTCGGAGACCATGGCCACGGTTACCTTTGACGCTGTATCACAGACAGGAGCGCTTGTGATGGTGTACTCAACGACGAACCTGGGTGCACGAATGGCAAAACGTCATCTTTTCAGATGAATCCAGGTTCTGTTTAGAGCATCATGATGGTCGCATCCGTGTTTGGCGACATCGTGGTGAACGCACGTTGGAAGCGTGTATTCGTCATCGCCATACTGGCGTACACGCCTCGGTCACCTCTTGTTCGCATTGACGGCACTTTGAATAGTGGACGTTACATTTCAGATGTGTTACGACCCGTGGCTCTACCCTTCATTCGATCCCTGCGAAACCCTACATATCAGCAGGATAATGCACGACCGCATGTTGCAGGTCCTGTACGGGCCATTCTGGATACAGAAAATGTTCGACTGCTGCCCTGGCCAGCACATTCTCCAGATCTCTCACCAATTCAAAACGTCTGGTCAATGGTGGCCGAGCAACTGTCTCGTCACAATACGCCAGTCACTACTCTTGATGAACTGTGGTATCATGTTGAAGCTGCATGGACTGCTGTACCTGTACACGCCATCCAAGCTCTGTTTTACTCAATGCCCAGGCGTATGAAGGCCGTTATTACGGCCAGAGGTGGTTGTTCTGGGTACTGATTTCTCAGGATCTATGCACCCAAATTGCATGAAAATGTAATCACATGTCAGTTCTAGTATAATATATTTGTCCAATAAATACCCGTTTTATCATCTGCATTTCTTCTTGGTGTAACAATTTTAATGGCCAGTAGTGTATTATCTAGTCAAAATATCGACCGCTGCGCTACTGCTCGGTTATTGGAGGAACGAATACATCGTCTAGCTTATATTCAATGCTGTTAGATGTTGATTGTCTTCTGTTTCTTTGGTTACTGCATGTATTGCACTCCGCAGCACAAATAATTTGGTGTACTCGTGTTTGCTAAGTGTAATTCTGGGATTACAGTGCAAAAATCTTTCTGGCTGAGGTACCAAACTGATACTCCAAATGGGATGAAACACTTGCAGATGGTATCGACAATTTGTAGACTCAGGATGTGTTATGTTCCCGACGAAAATGTCGCACCAATACGAACCGCTTTCCAACGTAGCCCTACAATTCAAATCCTCCACATCTATAAGTCCCTTATCCACCCTATCTTCTGCTACGCTCATCCCGCCTGGATCTCTGCCCCTCCTACCTTTTACAAATCCCTAAAAATCCTAGAACGCCATGAGCTCCACCTCGCCTATGGCATCCGTCTCCCCTCCCCCACACGGATCCTCTATGACCTTACTCCATTCCCGCACCTGCTTCTTTTCCTCAAACGGATACAGATCCTCTACACCTCCCGCAAACTTGATCCCCCTCACCCGCTTGTCTCTCCCATCCTCTCCCACCCCCGTCCACTGCCGCACCTGCATTCCCACATCCCACCTGCTCTCCATCTCTCTACTCTCCATACCCTCGCCCAAGGTCGCTTCCACCAACTCCCCCTCCCTGATGATACCATCATCCCCTCCATCTACCCCTCCTTCCAACTTTGATCCTCCTCTACCACACCCTATGTTTTTTTTCCAAGGGCACCCTCTCTCCCTTCTCTCCCTCCTCCATCCCTCCTGCCCCCAGGCTTCCCCTACCCCTGTACTTTCTTTCCTCCCCCTCCCATCTCCTCTGCCACTGGCATCTACACACTCCACTCTCCCTCCTCCCCCCTTTTTCCCCTTTTGGCAGGTCCCAGGACTCGCACACGTCTAATGAACTTTCGCGCGCCGGAGATCGTCGCCTAGAGTTTGTGTGTGCCGTCGTGTTCGTGCTCAAGTGTTCCAAGGGTTTATTCGTTTGTGCTCCAACGATCGCGTGTGCCATCTGTCATCTCTGTGCGTGTCCACGTGTCTGAACATTTTTATTTTGGACTCTGCGCCCGTGAACGGCTCCGTGTGTTTTAATTTTGTATGTCTACGTTTGTGTATCCACCCTGTCTGTTCTGCGATTGCCTTCTTTTGTATCTTTAGCTTTATCTGTGGCTGAAGAGCGGCGTAATATGCCGCTGCTGGCCTACCTGTATCAGGTGTGAAATTAACAATAAAGAAAAAAACTACAAATCAAGGCAGGAGCTATATCTGTCTACAACAACAATTTGATGTGTTTTGAGGCGTTGGTTGGCTATCAAGCTGTACAAGTTACAGCTGTTACAGGCTCTACGACATGACGACAAAACCAAACATGTGGCATTTTCTGAGGGCCCTTACACTAAGGTGACAAAAGTCACGAGATCGCACATATATACATGGCGGTAGTGTCACGTACACAATGTATGAGATGGAGCTGTCATTTGCACTCAGGTGATTCGCGTGGAAAGGTTTCCGACGTGATTGTGGCGGCACGGCGGGAATTAACAGACTTGAACGCAGAATGATAGTTGGATCTAGACATGTGACATTTCGGAAATCGTTAGGGAATTCAATATTTCGAGTTCCACTCTGTCAAGAGAGCGCCGAGAATGCCAGATTTGAGGTATTACCTTTCACCACGACATCGCAGTGGCCAACGGCCTTCACTTAACGACCGAGAGCAGCGGCGTTTGCATAGAGTTGTCAATGCTAACAGACAAGCAAAACCGCATGGAATAACAGCAGAAATCAATGCGATATGTACAGCGAAAGTAGCCGTTAGGGCAATGCAGCGAAATTTGGTGTTAATAAGCTATTGTATTAGACGGCCGAGGCGAGTGCCTTTGCTAACAGCACGAGACCGCCGTCAGCGCCTCTCCTGGGCTCGTGACCATGTCAGGTAGACAATAGACGACCGGAAAATAGTGGCCTGCTCAGGTGAGTTCCGATTTCAGTTGGTAAGAGCTGATGGTAGGGTTCGAGTGTGGGGCATACCCCACGAATCTATAGACCCAAGTTGTTGACATGACACTGTGCAAACTGGTAGTGGCTCCATAATGGTGTGGGCTGCGGAATGGACCAACTGAACCGATCATTGCTGGAAATGTTTATGTCCGGCTACTTGGAGACCATTTGCAGCCCTTCATGGACTTCATGTTCCCAAACTACGATGCACTTTTTATGAATGGTAATGCATCATATCACTGGGTCACAATTGTTCGCAACTGGTTTGAAGAACATTCTGGACAATTCGAGCGGAAGATTTGGCCATTCATCGGGACATAATCGAGAGGTCAGTTCGTGCACAGAATCATGCACAGAATCATGCACCGGTAAAATTTTCCCAATTATGAGCGACTATAGAGGGAGCATGGCTTACTATATCTGTAAGGGACTCGTTGAGTCCATGTCTTTTCCAGCTGCTGTACTACTCCGGGCAAAAGGAGGTCCGAAACAATATTGGGAGGTATAGCATGGCTTTTGTCACCTCTGCGTAGAATACTACTGACAGTGATGACACTTTTGCTCAGTGCATCGTGTTCAGCGATTAAGCGATTTCCAACTTAGTGGGAAAGTAAACAAACACAATGTTCGAATTTGGGACCTACAGAACTCATATGCACACACTGAATATCTACGAGATTCACCCAAAATCAATATATTTTGTGCGATATCACACTCATCTGCATATGGCCCATTCTTCTTTGATGGGAACACGATTAATGGTCAGCAGTAACTTGCTATGTTTCAAACCTAGTTGTCTCTGAGGCTGAACGAGGACAGCTTCATTTTGCAACAAGATGGAGCATTCCATCAGTGGAGTCGCCAAGTGCGTGATTGTCTGAATGAAACTGTACCGAGCAGTTTGATTGGGCGTCAAACAGCCGACGACTTAGCGCTTCTCAGCTGGCCTCCATAATCATCAGATTTGACGAACTATGACTTCTTCCCGTTGGGTTTCATTAAGGCCAACGTTTACGCACCAACACTACCTCAGAGCTGCATTCGTGTCACGTTTCTTGGCACGGTGACATCTACCAGAAGGGCAGCACAACGTGTGACACAGCCCGTGGTGCAAGTGCGTGGTTCGAAGAACACCAAGATGAGTTTACCGTAATCCCCTGCCCACCAAAAACGTCCCGAATTTATACCCAAAGGAGAATCTGTGATAAGAACTCGATCGGGCAGTTCGCGCCATGGATCCTCAGCCGAGAAACATAGCGCAGTTGTCCACGGCGCTGGAGTCGGCATGACTCCACATCCCTACTGGTACCTTCCAGAACCTCTCTGAACCTCTTCCTGCACGTATTGCAGCAATTCACGCAGCAAAAGATGGTTATTCAGGCTTTTGACATGTGGTCAAATTAATGTGACTGGGCTGTGCATTAGCGTACATACACTACTGGTCATTAAAATTGCTACACCACGAAGATGACGTGCTACAGACGCGAAATTTAACCCACAGGAAGAAGATGCTGTGATATGCAAATGATTAGCTTTTCAGAGCGTTTACACAAGGCTGGCGCCGGTGGCGACACCTACAACGTGCTGACATGAGGAATGTTTCCATCCGATTTCTCATACACAAAGAGCAGTTGACCGGCGTTGCCTGGTGAAACGTTGTTGTGATGCCTTGTGTAAGGAGCAGAAATGCGTACCATCACCTTTCCGACTATGATAAAGGTCGGATTGTAGCCTATCGCGATTGCAGTTTATCGTATCGCGACATTGCTGCTCGCGTTGGTCGAGATCCAATGACTGTTAGCAGAATATGGAATCGGTGTGTTCAGGAGGGTAATACGGAACGCCGTGCTGGATCCCAACGGCCTCGTATCACTAGCAGTCGAGATGACAGGCATCTTATCCGCATGGCTGTAACGGATCGTGCAGCCACGTCTCGATCCCTGAGTCAACAGACGGGGACGTTTGCAAGACAACAATCATCTGCACGAACAGTTCGACGACGTTTGCAGCAGCATGGACTATCAGCTCGGAGACCATGGCTGCGGTTACCCTTGACACTGCATCACAGACAGGAGCGCCTGCAATGGTGTACTCAACGACGAACCTGGGTGCACGAATGGCAAAACGTCATTTTTTCGGATGAATCCAGGTTCTGTTTACAGCATCATGATGGTCGCATCCGTGTTTGGCGACATCGCTGTGAACGCACATTGGAAACGTGTATTCGTCATCGCCACACTGGCGTATCACCCGGCGTGATGGTATGGGGAGCCATTGGTTACACGTCTCGGTCATCTCTTGTTCGCATTGACGGCACTTCGAACAGTGGAATTTACATTTCAGATGTGTTACGACACGTGGCTCTACCCATCATTCGATCCCTGCGAAACCCTATATTTCAGCAGGATAATGAACGACCGCATGTTGCAGGTCCTGTACGGGCCTATCTGGAAACAGAACACGTTCAAATGCTGCCCTGGCCAGCACATTCTCCAGATCTCTCACCAATTGAAAACGTCTGGTCAATGGTGGCCGAGAAACTGGCTCGTCACAATACGCCAGTCACCACTCTTGATGAACTGTGGTATCGTGTTGAAGCTGCATGGGCAGCTGTACCTGTACACGCCACCCAAGCTCTGTTTGACTCAATACCCAGGCGTATCAAGGCCGTTATTACGGCCAGAGGTGGTTGTTCTGGGTACTGATTTCTCAGGATCTATGCACCCAAACTGCGTGAAAATGTAATCACATGTCAATTCTAATATAATATATTTGTCCAATGAGTACCCGTTTATCATCTGCATTTCTTCTTGGTGTAGCAATTTTAATGGCCAGTAGTGTATTAAAAGTGCCCTTAGTACTGAACCAAGTTTTCAATTTATACGGGATATTGCCACTACATTTAAAGAGAGAGATGGTTTGTTACTTTGGTTGGCTCCAGAAACGGACTGTCTTCTAATAAACGATACCAACAAACAACAAGCTCCTGTACAAGATCAACTAGATTGCAAAGAGATAGCGCAATCCTAAAAGATATGCAAGCACAAATATGCAATCAAAAGAATATGGGGCACAGCCCCTGCGAGATGGATCTGTTGAAGCTGCCGAAAGAATTTGGAAGTTCTTGTATCAAAAGAACTGTTATCTGATGGTCGCTAACCTATAGATGTTCTCGTGAATAGGAACAGGACATCCTTAAGAAAGTGTATTGGATACTGTGTGCAGATAATATTACATACTGGGCAGAAAACAGAGACTGAGCGAATCCGCTGGGACATACTTCTCAATGTTAACATACTCATGAAGGATCCCCAGTCCGAGACTAAAATACGAGGGTTATTCGGAAAGAAAGGAACGATCGGTCGTGAAATGGAAACCACAGTGAAAAGCCGATGAAGTTTTGCACAGGTGTGTTGGGCAGTGTCTCTAGTATGCCCGTCCATCGCGTTACGTCGTTCTTTTTCGTTCTGAGCACACAGGGAGCACATAAAGATACGTAGAACAATAGTGTCTCCTGCCAAGTAAGAGGACCTGGTGGGAAAGCTGAAGCTATGTACCCAACATAACTGTCGTGCGTTTTCTTCATCAAGACAATTCTCAGCCTCATTCTCCAGGGGCAATGAAGAAGCACTTGCATCGTTTCCTATTGGAAATGTTTGATTACCCACAATACAGCCCGTAATTGTCTCCCTCTGAGTTTCATCTCTGCTCACATGAACCGCTGGCTATGAAGACAACATTTTGGCACAGACAACGAGCTGTAGGCCAGCGTAGAGAATTGGCGGAAAGCACTGGAGGCTGCCTTCTACAACGAGGGTATTGGAAAGTTCCTACGACGCTACGACAAACGTCTAAGTCGGATCGGCGATTATGTAGAGAAGTAGCTCGAAGTTATAGCTAACTGTTGCAAATAAAACAGTTTTGATTTTCACTGTGGTTTCCATTTCGCAACGTTTCCGAATAGCCCCCGTACAACGATATAGAGATGAAGAT